>NW_015169258.1:200818-212005 GCF_001447785.1 Gekko japonicus
GCGGCCTAATGTGGTAATAAGCTGTGCTGTCAGGGGTGTGGCCTAATATGCGAATGAGTTCCTGCTGTTGTGTGTGGCCTATTATGCTAATGAGTTCCTGCTGGGCTTTTTCTACAAAAAGAGCCCTGCAGTGCCACGGAAACAATGTGGGTTCTGTGAACTTTGGCAGATCACGAGAGGGAGGGCGGGAAGGGTCGCCTCAGTGCTTAGTTCTCGCGGCCCTTTCTCACACGCCCAGGGGAATGCCAATCACCACTTTGGGGTCAGGAAGCCATTTTTCTCCAGGCCAGTTTGGATGGAGATCCTGGAGGGTTTTTTTCCTTTCTTTTGACATCTTCTGGGAGTGGAACAGGGGTCACTGCAAATACGGGGGGGGGGGCATTTGTGAGTTTCCTGCACTGTTCAGAGGGTTGGACTAGACGACCCCGCAGGTCCCCCTCCCAACTCTCATGATTCCACGACCTCGAGCCACTCACACTCTCTCAGCCTAACCTACCTCGCAGGGTTGTTGTCGTGAGGATAAAATGGAGGAAAAGAGAACGAGGCGAGCAGGTTTGGGTCCCCGGTGGGGTGAAAGGCCGGGTACAAGGGGATTAAATAAAAAAATGACCCGCGCAAAGCCTAACCCTAACCCTAACCCTTCCAAATGCATTGGGTCCAGAAATGCTATCAAGTCAGACCGCCTCAGAGTCTCGTCGGGCGGGCCGAAAGGGGAGCATCGACACTCTTGGGTCTCTTCCAACCGGCATTCAGGCACGCCTTGAAGCGTGTTACGAGAGCAAAACCAGAATCCTAGCTGGCGATATCTGTGTCTTCTGTGCGCTGCACGTCCACAACGTGCAAGAGTGGAAACCGTCGTATTGCTTTGCATCATTTTATACCCTCCCCTTTCCCCCCACAATGGGGACCCAGAGGGTCTCGCGTTATTCTCTCTTCCATTTTCTCCACACAAGAACCCCATGAGGTTATGCTGAAAGTGTGTCACCAGCCCAAGGTCACCCAGCAGGCGTCCGTGGCAGAGCGGGAATTTGAACTCGGGTCTCCCTAATCCTGACTAGGTTTTCAGACCACCACACCACCAGCCCTGTAGCTACGGTGGGGCTTTTGGGGGGCCCGCCCCCTTTCTCAAAGACACAGCCCCACAAGAATTTCTCCTGTCAATGCTTTCCCCCAGTCATTTTAAAACTTTTTTTTAAAGGCGTGAGCTCCTTTAAGCAGAGCGGGGTGCCGTAGTTGACTGATTCCCGCACGGAGCAACGGGGTTGGAATAGGTGACCTCTAGGATCCCTTCAAACTCTGTGTCAAGAAACTGGTCTCCTTGAGTTTTTCTGACTGCGTGTTAGCTTTCTTGACTACAGAAGTCATCACCCCCACCTTCTGGCTTGTGATCAGAACTGTTGCTTAGGCGGGCAGAAGTGATTATCTTGCAGCAGCTGAGAACTGTCATCTAAAGTGGCTGACCACTTGCAATTTAGAGATCTATCCTGGGAACAGCTTTCTCTTGGCAAAATGGCTTTTCTTTCTGCACTGACGACTTCAGCCCCACCTAAAGATGTGAAGGCCCAGGAAAAAAATGGAAAAATTCGGGGGGGGGATGTTTCCCCCTCGTTTTTTCCCTGAAGCCTTTTTTGTTTCCCCCCCCCCCAAAATTGGAAAAATTGAAAAAAGAAAAGAAAAGAAAAAAATTGATTATGGAACATTTTATTTTAACATGATGAATAAAATATTTTAAGACAAGGTGTTCAAATATTTTCCAAATCATTTCTAAAAAATATGTATGGTATCAGATTGATCTAATTTCTGTGCCCTGAGGACAAGTTACAAACTGAACTCTCCAATGCAAAAACAAGATGCATTTCTTCCTTTAGAAGGTGCTATTGTCACAAGAAAAGAAAAAGGTTTCAGTTTTGTTTTTGCATGTGGGTGGGTATTCTGTTTGTAATAATTGTTCGGATACACTATATTTTTAATATGCTAGTTGTGATAATTTCATGCCGAGTAAAAATGTCCATAGTCATATTTTATGTCCCTAAAGTAACAGAATGACTTTCAATCTGGAAAAGAAAAAAGAAGTGCTAATGTAATATTTTTTTCAATTTTCCCGAAAATTTCCATTTCCCCCGGAAAAAAAATACGGGGGGAAAACGTTTTTTTTTTTTCCGAGCTTCAAAATTTCCAGAAATTTTACATCTCTACCCCCACCTGCTGGCTTGTGACCAGAACTGTTCCTTAGGCGGGCAGAAGTGATTAACATGGCCTTTCTTTCTGCACTGAGAACTCCAGCCCCACAAGAAAAAAAAAATCTGCCCCACAAGCCACAACATCCTGGCTACGGGCCTGCACAGCACACTGGATGCCATCTGGAACAGAAGTCTACATCCTGAGAACTCTGTCTTTCTGAATAAAGCCTCATTTCCCAGACGATGCCACAAACCCACAGATCTAGCTGCCTCGGGAGAGGGCACAGGAAGCAGAGATGATGGGGAGCCGCAAATTCAAATATGGGGACAGATGGGTGTGGCTTATGTCCCAAGCAAACGGGAATGGCATTGTGGAATCGTCACTGTGCCTGGAGGTCATGGTGACCTCTGGTGACTCCTACTGGGGCACGGAAGATGCTCAGAGAAGCGATTCGATAGCCTGCCTCTCACTCCCGGCCCTGGTATTCCTTGGAGGTCTCCCGTCCAGATACTAGTCAGGGCTGACCTTGCTTAGCTTCCAAGATCTGAGAAGACTGGGCTTGCCTGGGCTATCCAGGTCGGAGCTAATTTGGTGTCGTGGTGAAGTGCGCGGACTCTAATCTGGGAGAACCGGGTTTGATTCCCCACTCCTCCACCTGCACCTGGCTGGGTGACCGTGGGCAAGCCGTAGTTCCGACAAGAGCTGTTCTCTCAAGGGCAGTTCTCGAGAGAGCTCCCTCAGCCCAGCCTACCTCGCCCTGTTGTGCGGAGGGGAAGAGAAAGGAGTTTGTAAGCCACTCTGAGACTCCGAGTGAAGGGCAAGGTATAAATCCAATCTTTTCTTCTTCTTCTTAAAGGATACCAGCCTTTGCGACCAACATCACCTCCATCTTGCCTGGATTCAGATACGGCAGCCAAAACGACACAAACTATTCCAAATGCAGTTAAACCATAATCTATACAACGGCATTTCAGTTGTGTTTTCAGTATGGTGTAGTGGTTAAGTGCGCAGACTCTGATCTGCGAGAGCCAGGTTTGATTCCATAGCCACTGATGGACCTCTGCTCCGTATGTTAATCTAATTCCCTCTTATAAGAACATAAGAGACGCCAATGTTGGATCAGGCCAAAGGCCCATCCAGTCCAACACTCTGTGTCACACAGTGGCCAAAAATACCAGGGGCCCTCAGGAGGTCCAGCAGTGGGGCCAGGACATTAGAAGCCCTCCCACTGTTGACCCCCCCCCCAGGCACCAAGAATACAGAGCATCCCTTGCCGCAGATGGAGAGTTCCTCTCTATACCTTGTGGCTAATAGCCACTGACGGACCTCTGCTCCATATGCTTATCTAATTCCCTTTTGAAGCCGTCCATGCTTGTAGCCGCCACCACTTCCTGTGGCAGTGAATTCCATGTGTTAATCACTCTTTGGGTGAAGAAGTACTTACTTTTATCTGTTCTAACCCGACCGCTCAGCAATTTCATGGAGTGCCCACGAGTTCTTATATTGTGAGAAAGGGAGAAAAGTACCTCTTTCTCTACCTGCTCTATCCCATGCATTATCTTATAAACCTCGATCATGTCACCCCTCGGTCGTCGTTTCTCCAAGCTAAAGAGCCTTAAGTGCTTTAACCTTTCCTCGTAGGGCACTCCTCCACATGCAGCTGCTGGTGTGACCTTGGGTCAGTCACAAGTTCTCTCAGAGCTGTTCTCTCAAGGGCAGTCCTCGAGAGAGCTCTCTCAGCCCCACCTGTAATGTTCTTGGACAATAACACATCATACCACCCACCTCACAGGGTGTCTGTTGTGGGGAGGGAAAGGAGTTTGTAAGCCGCTCTGAGACACCTTTGGGTAGTGAAGGGCGGGGTATAAATCTAATCTCTTCTTCTTCTTGGACTGATCTACGGTCAACTTCTCCCTGGTGACTGCCTCTGCCACTTTCAATAGCCAAGAACACATGCCTTAGCTGTTTATCTCTGAAATGAGATGAGAAATGGCTTGCTCTTAATTGAGTCAGTGAGTAATAGGGAATCAATTCCGGGCGGGCAGGATTAAACTGTCAGGGGGGGGAAAGCAAGAGGGAGGAGGGGAGAGAGAGCTCCTCGTATCCAGTCCCCGGAAGAGAACACTTGGCAAATACCGCCAGATCTGGGGGAAATGAAACGCTATTCACATTCCCTCTCCAATGGTGCACCTCTGCCATTTCACGCTGCAGAGGGGAAAAACTGAGAGGCGGGGAAAGCTGGGAAGCCCACTAAAGTGGATTAGGTATGGTGGAGACATCTGGAGCAGAAGTCCATCAGTGGCTATTAGCCACAAGGTATAGATAGAAACTCTCGGTCTGGGGCAAGGGATGCTCTGTCTTCTTGGAGCTTGGGGGGGGGGCAACAGTGGGAGGGCTCCTAGTCCCGGCGCCACTGCTGGACCTCCTGATGGCACCTGGTATTCTTGGCCACTGTGTGACATAGAAGTGTTGCTGGATGGGCCATTGGCCTGATCCAACATTGGCTTCCCTTGTGTTCTTATGTTCTTGGTGTTGGGGGGGGGCAACAGTGGGAGGGCTTCTAGTGTCCCGGCCCCACTGCTGGACCTCCTGAGGGCACCTGGTATTCTTGGCCACTGTGTGACATAGAGTGTTGCTGGATGGGCCATTGGCCTGATCCAACATTGGCTTCCCTTGTGTTCTTATGTTCTTGGTGTTGGGGGGGGGGCAACAGTGGGAGGGTTTCTAGTGTCCCGGCCCCACTGCTGGACCTCCTGAGGGCACCTGGTATTCTTGGCCACTGTGTGACATAGAAGTGTTGCTGGATGGGCCATTGGCCTGATCCAACATTGGCTTCCCTTGTGTTCTTATGTTCTTGGTGTTGGGGGGGGGCAACAGTGGGAGGGCTTCTAGTGTCCCGGCCCCACTGCTGGACCTCCTGAGGGCACCTGGTATTCTTGGCCACTGTGTGACATAGAATCGAGATTTATTATTATGATTGTTATTATTATTATTATTATTATTTGATTTTTATCCTGTGGGATAGAGCAGGATGTGAAAGAAGTACTTTTCTCCCTTTCTCACAATACAAGAACTCGTGGGCACTCCATGACATTGCTGAGCAGTCGGGTTAGAACAGATAAAAGGAAGTCCTTCTTCACCCAAAGAGTGATTAACACCTGGAATTCACTGCCACAGGAGGTGGCGGCGGCGGCTACAAGCACGGACGGCTTCGAGACGGAATTAGATAAGCATATGGAGCAGAGGTCCATCAGTGGCTATGAGCCACAAGGTATAGATAGGAACTCTCCGTCTGGGGCAAGGGATGCTCTGTATTCTTGGTGCCTTGGGGGGGGGCAACAGTGGGAGGGCTTCTGGTGTCCTGGCCCCACTGTTGGACCTCCTGATGGCCCCTGGTATTTTTGGCCACTGTGTGACACAGAGTGTTGGACTGGACGGGCCTTTGGCCTGATCCAACATTGGCTTCTCTTATGTTCTTATAAGAGGGAATTAGATAAACATCTGGAGCAGAGGTCCATCAGTGGCTATGAGCCACAAAGTATAGATAGGAACTCTTGATCTGGGGCAAGGGATGCTCTGTATTCTTGCTGCTTGGGGTGGGGGACAAGAGTGGGTGGTCTCCTAGTGTCCTGGCCCCACTGCTGGACCTCCTGATGGCCCCTGGTATTTTTGGCCATTGTGTGACACAGAGTGTCGGACTGGACGGGCCATTGGCCTGATCCAACGTTGGCTTCTCTCATGTTCTTATGAGGACTATTGACTTGCCTTGTGAAAAGAACTGAAAGGGAGAATTCTTAAGGTTTTAACCCACGATTGCCCTGGGAGGGGGGGTTTCAGAAGCCCTGAGCTAATTTTCCTGGCAATTCTAGTGTTATCGTCCCCCCCCCCCAGCCGCCAGCCGATGTGATCATCCTGGCCTTATAAACAAACCACTCAAATGTTGGGATACCCACCAGGAGGATGACGGCCTTGGCTCCGGTTAGAGAACACGCCGTTTTATTCGCCGGAGCCCAAATCCCATGTAATAAAGCTGAGTGGCGCATGAAGCGGTGGGTGGGGAGCCGGAACACAATCCAAACACCCTCTCTTTCTGTCACATGCAGCTTTTAGGTGGGCAGCCACTGGCAGAGAACAAGTGAAAGAAAGAGCAAGGATGCCCTTTTTTCTTTTTCTTTTTGCAAACTGCTCCGGCAACCTGTCCTCCCGGCTCCGTGGCCCAGGGGTTAGAACCTTGACGATTCGAGCTTCCGATTGTTTTGACAGTGCAGGAGTCTGAGGCGCGTCAATTCAATCCCCTCTATTAAAAATCTCTTGCATGGTCAAAGAAAGGTTTCCTTGATTGATCACGCAGAATTTTTAGAAGGTTTTTTTTTACCAAAGAAAAAAAATTAAATTTGTCAGATTCAAGTCCAGTAGCAACTGAGAGACCAAACAAGACTTTGTGGAGTCCACCACACTTAACCCCTATACCAAACTTCCTTATTTTTGTCTTCAACACAACCCTGTGAAGTTAACCCGGGGTGAGCTCTGACTGGTGTCCAAAATTCCCCCTTTCTACATTGTACCCCCACAAGAAGAAGGAGATTGGATTTATACCCCGTCCTTCACTACCCAACGGAGTCTCAGAGTGGCTTACAAACTCCCTTCCCTTCCCCTCCCCACAACAGACACCCTGTGAGGTAGGTGGGGCTGAGAGAGCTCTTGACAGAAACGGCTCTTTTTTCAAGAACAGCTCTTATCAGAACTACGGCTTGCCCAAGGTCATCCAGCCAGGTGCAAGTGGAGGAGTGGGGAATCAAACCGGGTTCTCCCAGATTAGAGTCTGCGCACTTAACTACTACACCAAACTGCGCATTTAACCACTACCACTACACCAAACGACAACTTTGTGAAGGAGGCTAGACTGAAAGAAAGTTAGCCCCAATTAACCCATGGCAGAGCGGGGATTCGAACTCCACTCTCTCCGATCCTGACGCTTTTAACTGCTACACCATGCTGGCGCTGAGAAGCACCCCCACCCTCCGAGCATACAGATTCCATTTTTAGCCATCTTAATTAATAGCCACAGGCAGTCCTGTCCTCCTTGAATAGCTATTTCCTGTGCAGCGAAAAGGCACTTCTTTCTCTTGTGTTCGACATCTGTTGTGGGATTCTACCCAGGTGAGGCACACCTGGCGTTTTGAGATGCCAGCGTCCATCTCAAAAGAGAGCCAGTTTGGTATAACCACGACACCAAACTGTAGGAGAAGGAGATTGGATTTATACCCCACCCTTCACTACCCAGAGGAGTCTCAGAGCGGCTTACAAACTCCTTCCCCTTCCCCTCCCCACAACAGACACCCTGGGAGGTAGGCGGGGCTGAGAGAGCTCTGACAGAAACTGCTCTTTTTTCAAGAACACCACTTTTCAGAACTATGGCTTGCCCAAGGTCATCCAGCCAGGTGCAAGTGGAGGAGTGGGGAATCAAACCCGGTTCTCCCAGATTAGAGTCCGCACTCTTAACCACTACACCAGACTGCTGAACAAGAAGAAGATATTGGATTTATACCCCACTCTTTACTACCCAGAGGAGTCTCAGAGTGGTTTACAATCCCTTTCCCTTCCCCTTCCTGCAACAGACACCCTGTGACATAGGTAAGTCTGAGAGAGCTCTTTCGAGAATTGCCCTTGAGAGAACAGCTCTGAAAGAATTTATGACTAACCTAAGGTCACACCATCAGATGTATGTGGAGAAGTGGGGAATCAAACCCGGTTCTCCCAGATTAGAGTCCATGCTCTTAATCACTACACCAAACCATACCACAAGGTCAACAGTGGGAGGGCTTCTAATGTCCTGGCTCCACTGCTGGACCTCCTGATGTCACTGGTATTTCTGGCCACTGTGTGACACAGAGTGTTGGACTGGGTGGGCCTTTGGCCTGATCCAACATTGGCATCTCTTATGTTCTTATGTTAAGAAGAGATTGGATTTATACCCCACCCTTCACTACCCGAAGCAGTCTCCGAGCGGCTTACAAACTCCTTTCCCTTCCCCTCCCCACAACAGACGTCCTGTGTGGTAGGTGGGGCTGAGAGAACTCTTGACAGAAACGGCTCTTTTTCAAGGACAGCTCTTATCAGAACTATGGCTTGCCCAAGGTCATCCAGCAGCTGCACACAGAGGAGTGGGGAATCAAACCCGGCTCTCCCAGATCGGAGTCCGCGCACTTAACCCCGACACCAAACTGGTTCTCCATGGAGAGGAGAAGGAAAGCACCACCTCGCGCAGCTAGCAATGGAAACACCTCTCGGGGTGCCTGGGAGACGGCGGCTAGAAGACCTGTGCCTAACTCCTGGTAGAAGGCTTCCTTAATGACCATTTATCGGCTTCCAAGGTACGTTTGTCACAGTGCTAACTGGACATAATTCCCGGATTGAGGACACCGGGAAGCACAAAGAAGAAGGGCTCGTTTCGAGTTCCACTGCTGCCACCATCATGGTCTCAGCTACGGGCGGTTCTGCACCTAGCATTCGCTCCACATTTTCTCAACTGGGAGGGAAAAGTGCAGCTCAAAACCACATTCAAATACCTCGGGTCAATGCCGTACTAACTGCAAAGTAACCCCGAATGGCCATAAATCTATGCAGAAGGTACCATAAACCCCGAAGCGAAAGCGGCATGCGATGCAGAGGCTACCATAAAGACCGATGCTCAAAGGGAAGCAAAAGCGGCATGCAACGCAGAGGGGAATTTGTGTTCCAAGGTGGGTTCCGTAAAACAACGGAGGGAAAAGCCATCGGAGAATCAGCCAGAGGCCCCCTGAGTCAGCAGATGAGGAGTCGTTTGGCTTTCTCCTAACCCCCTCCTCCCCCAGGACCACTACTGCTCACCAGTGTTCCCTCTAAGCTGAGTTAGTGTGAGCTAGCTCACAGTTTTCTGGCCTCCGGCTCACACAATTTTGTCCTAGCTCAGGAAGGATGGCTCTAGAGCAAGCTAATTTACGCAGCAGCCAGATTGCTTGCTGACAACATTAATGCCAGTAGCTCACAAAGTAGAATTTTTGCTCGCAAGACTTCACAGTTTAGAGGGAACATTGCTGCTCACAGCTCCCTGTCGGAGCACAGAGGGTCCCCGGTTCGATCCCCGGCATCTCCAAAGAAAGAACCGGCGGGGTCAGGAAGCAACTTCCTCTGCCTGAAACGCCAGAGAGGGAGCCAGCGAGTTCATGTTGTTCGCACTTCTCTTATCGTACTCTGTAATCCGCTTGCTGACGGACCACATGGTTCTTGTCATATCTTGCCTGTCACTCGCTGTCAGTCTAATTTACGTTACAGGGTGGTTGGGAAGATAAAAAAGGGGGGGAAGGGGGACCGGCATTCGCTTCTCTGAGCTACTCGGAGGAATGATGGGATAAAAATGAAATGGTTTCCAAACTTAGACATGTGTGTGTGTGTTAAATGCCATCAAGTTAAATGCTATATGGCCATTCTGACAGCAATGCTGATTGTGTGGACTGAGGCAGATCACGAGAGGGAGGGGCAGGAAGGGTTGCCTCAGTGCATAGTTCTCGTGGCCCTTTCTGACACGCCCAGGGAAATGCCGATTGCAACATTGGGGTCAGGAGGCAATTTTTCTCTAGGCCAGTTTGGATGGAGATCCTGGAGGGGTTTTTGCCATCTTCTGGGTATGGAGCAGGTCCACATTTTGCTCCAAGAGAAAGTCCTGCAGGACCACGGTCTGAGCACGGTTTTATTGTTTATGGACCTGGCATTGCACAGCACCAGTGATGGAGAGGGGTCATTTCTCCTAGCCCCACTGTCTAAACTTTTAAAAATTCAGCAATCCGAGACTAGCGTTTCATCACTAGTCTCGGATCACTGAATTAAAAAAAAAAAATTAAAAAAGATGGAAGGGGATCAAAATGTTGTGAGAGAGGATGCCGTCTGCCGCTGGCAGACATTGTTCACATTGGTGGAGATAGATGGGCAGGAACGACTATGAAGTGGGCGAGGCAGTTGACGTCAAGGGGCAGTGAAAGGCGGGACAGAAAACGCCACCCCAAAAAAAGTCACCATAAAAGAGCACTCCCAAAACATGGGAGGCAGGCCAAGAAACCAAAGCTAGCCCAGAAGCGAACAAAACAAGTGGGGAAAGGGTTGGAAAAAGACAGATCTCTAAACCTGAACACGAAAGGAAAGTGCCGTGTGTAAAAGGCCAGAGAGTGATTAAAATGTGGAATTTGATGCCAGAGGAGGTCGTGAGGGCCACAGGCATAGACGGCTTTAAAATGGGATTGGACAGATTCATGGAGGAGAGGTCGATCAGTGGCTACTAGCCATGGTGACTGAGGGGAACCTCCACATTCAGAGGCACGAAACCTCTCAATCCCAGTGCCAGGAGGCAACATATGGGGAAGGCCTCGGCCCTTATGCCCTTTTGTTTGGCCCTCCAGAGGGACTGGTTGGCCACTGTGAGAGACAGGATGCTGGACTAGATGGACCCCTGGTCTGATCCAGCAGTGCTCTTCAGGGGAAGGCCTCGGCCTCTCGGCCCTGTTGTTGACCCTCCAGAGGAACTGGCTGGCCACTGTGTGAGACAGGAGGCTGGACTAGATGGACCCTCACTGGTCTGACCCAGCAGGGCTCTTCTGAGGTTCCTCTCAGGGGAAGGCCTCGGCCTCTCTGCCCTGTTGTTGGCCCTCCAGAGGAACTGGTTGGCCCCTGTGTGAGACAGGAGGCTGGACTAGATGGACCCTCACTGGTCTGACCCAGCAGGGCTCTTCTGAGGTTCCTCTCAGGGAAAGGCCTCGGCCTCTCTGCCCTGTTGCTGGCCCTCCAGAGGAACTGGTTGGCCCCTGTGTGAGACAGGATGCTGGACTAGGTGGACCCTCACTGGTCTGACCCAGCAGGGCTCTTCTGAGGTTCCTCTCAGGGAAAGGCCTCGGCCTCTCTGCCCTGTTGTTGGCCCTCCAGAGGAACTGGCTGGCCACTGTGTGAGACAGGATGCTGGACTAGGTGGACCCTCAC
>NW_015169258.1:212162-216509 GCF_001447785.1 Gekko japonicus
GCCCTCCAGAGGAACTGGCTGGCCACTGTGTGAGACAGGAGGCTGGACTAGGTGGACCCTCACTGGTCTGACCCAGCAGGGCTCTTCTGAGGTTCCTCTCAGGGGAAGGCCTCGGCCTCTCTGCCCTGTTGCTGGCCCTCCAGAGGAACTGGTTGGCCCCTGTGTGAGACAGGATGCTGGACTAGGTGGACCCTCACTGGTCTGACCCAGCAGGGCTCTTCTGAGGTTCCTCTCAGGGAAAGGCCTCGGCCTCTGTGCCCTTTTGTTGGCCCTCCAGAGGAACTGGCTGGCCCCTGTGTGAGATGGGATGCTGGACTAGATGGACCCTCAGTGGTCTGATCCAGCAGGGCTCTTCTGAGGTTCTTATCAGGGGAAGGCCTCGGCCTCTCTGCCCTGTTGTTGGCCCTCCAGAGGAACTGGCTGGCCACTGTGTGAGATGGGATGCTGGACTAGATGGACCCTCACTGGTCTGATCCAGCAGGGCTCTTCTGAGGTTCTTATCAGGGGAAGGCCTCGGCCTCTCTGCCCTGTTGTTGGCCCTCCAGAGGAACTGGCTGGCCACTGTGTGAGACAGGAGGCTGGACTAGATGGACCACCGGTCAGATCCAGCAAGGTTCTTCTTATTTTTGTATTTTCTTTTGAGGCTTGAGAGTTACAGTCTCCTACCCTGGCAGGGCCTGAGCAAATCTTTATAAATAAAAAGCTTTTCCAGGAACTCAATTATTTCCAGAACAAACTGCAACTTGGTTAACTGTTGGATCTCCCCCCCACCCCCCTTCCTCTGGCAAAGAGCATCGAGACGCTTTGTTCTGTCCGTGCTACCACGGTGACATCTGATACGACACAATTTCTGTTTTCTTTTATCAAATGTGGAACGCTCCCTCAGAAACGAGAGTGGCGGGGTTCTCCTCTTCATAAAGCTTCGGTGGGTAATCTCCTCTCCACCAGCCCTTCAAATCCCAACTTTCCCGTTAAGCTTTTGGCACAATTGCTTATCCCCAGATTTAAACGTGACGCCGGATGAGGGTGAGAGAACTCAGCATGGGACTTTGCTTTCCCACAGCATCTTGCTTCGACTGTCTTTAATTAATTAATTAATTTGATCTCAGAGCTGGAAGGGACCTCTGGGGTCATCTAGTCCAACCCCTGCCAACACAGGAGCGACAACCAGTGTTCCCTCTAAGCTGAGTCAGTGTGAGCTAGCTCGGTTTTTTAGCCTCCAGTTCACGCATTTTTGTCTTAGCTCAGGAAGGATGGCTCCAAAGTGAACTAATTCATGCGGTAGATAATTCCTCGCTCGCAACTTTAAAGCCAGTAGCTCACAGAGTAGAATTTTTGCTCATAAGACTCCATAGCTTAGAGGGAGCAGTGGCGACAACTTTAACATCCCTGAGAAGTAAGTATCCAATTGATCCTTAAAAACTTCCAACCATGAAGAATCCACCACCTCCCAAGGGAAACCATTCCAGTGTGGAATACACCTCACTGGGGTTTTCAACACGCTTTCCCCCCTGCCGGTCCTGGCCCCGTACTGCTTCAGTTATCCCCCAATTTCTACATGCATTTTTGTGTCTTTCGTTTTCCCCCCTTCTTTTTCTATTCTTCCGCATTTCCCCCGCTTTTTTTTGAAACCACATTTGTCCTGATCTTTTTTTTGGGAAGCAGGTTTTGAGTTGGCCTTATCCACATGGGCAATATTTCTGCCAGGTTTTTTTGCCCCACCTACCCCCAGCCTACTTTTCAACGATTGGACTGTAATCCTCACCCCCCCCCGAAAGATGAGTAGTTTCATTTTTGCCTTTTTAAAATAAAGGCATTCATATATACCACTGTAATGACAGGTTAAACAGGTTATCAACACCACAACGGACAATGCATATAATGTCCCGTTTCATATACAAACTTTATAGTGGGCAGTGTCGAAATGCCTATGTAATTTTAATCCATTTGGCAAACACTGTTGTCATTTCTCATAGTAACATTCGTCAAATCCACTAGTGTGGATTTATACCCCGCCCTTCACTACCCGAAGGAGGCTCAGAGCGGCTTACAATCTCCTCTCCCTTCCCCTCCCCACGACAGGCACCCTGTGAGGTAGGTGGGGCTGAGAGAGCTCTCTCTCGAGGACTGCTCCTGAGAGAACAGCTCTGAGAGAACTTGTGACTGACCCCGGGTCACACCAGCAGCTGCATGTGGAGGAGTGGGGGATCAAACCCGGTTCTCCCAGATTTAGAGACCACGACAGCAAACATTTTTATGCCCTCTGCTCACCCCATCAGGGCCCCCCAAGGCAGAGCGCATAAAAATATTAGAGCATTTGAACGATTAAAAACGGCATTTCAAATTATAAAACCATTCAATAAAAGCACCTACGAAACAATACCGGAGGATCAATTATGGTTACTGGGGGCTTGCCAGATGAGACACAGAAAGTCTTCACACGCTGGTGGAAGACATCGATAGAGGGAGACACAGGGATCTCCCTGGGGAGGGAGTGCCAATGGTTTGGGGCCACGACGGAGAAGGCCCTCTCTCTCTCTCTCTCTCTCTCTTTTTTTAAAAAAACTTAATAGGTAACAGTTCCTTTCACTACCTTATTCTTATAATCAACGTCATAGGTAACGTTTTCTTTAACTAGAATCATCTTCTACTCAACTCTTTCCTCATTCTATTCTTAATAGTTATCAGAGCAAAACAAACTACTCTTAACCTCCCAATGTTTCTCTAAATATTCTTTAAAGTCCATCCAATCTGCAAAGAATTCTTCACCTTCTTTATTATTAAGTTTTCTTGTCCATTTGCCCATTTCTGCCATAAAAACCAACTTCCTTATCCACAGAGGTCATTTCAGGGGGGATCGCGGGGGATCGCAGTTCCCCCGGGTGAGGTACGGGGGCGGGGCACATGACGAAGCCCCGCCCCCTGCTTCCGGCCCTCATTCAGCCAGGAGAAGGCAGGAGAAGAGGGAGGGTAAGTTGCTTCCTCCCTGCCTCTCCCCACTCCTGCCTGCCTGGGGCCAGGGAGGGCCTTCGCGGGGCTTCCTCGCACTCCCGCCGGCCTTGCAGGTCCACCGCTGGGCCCCTCATGGGGCTCGGCAGTGGAGCTGCAAGGCTGGCGGCGGCAGCCGGGACCGTTGGGGGCGGGGTGTGTGGCCTTATGACACACTTCCGGTGATATCAGGGGGCGTGGCCTTATGACACACTTCCAGTGACGTCAGGGGGTGTGGCATACGCTAATGAGTTATGCTAATGAGTCCCCCTAGCTCTTTTTCTACGAAACGACCCCTGCTTATCCATTCCCAAATCTCAGGTGTTCGTTCTTGCTTCCAGTACTGAGCATAAGTCATTCTAGGAGAAGGCCCTCTCAAGTGGCTACCTGAACCGTCTCAGCAGGTAGGGGCCACCAACGCAGTGCCTCCAAAGATAACCGTTGTGAGCGGCTGGGTTCACATGTGAACCTCCTTTGAGGGGTGGACTCTATGACGTTATGCCCTCTGTGTTCCCCTTCAAATCCCACCCTATCCAGGCTCCATCCCCAAATCTCCAGGAATTTCCCACCCCAAAGTTGGCAACCCACCACTTCTCCCCCTAAGGGGACAGTCCCGGAGCCTCCGATTGGGTCCAAGGAAGCTTTGTTCCGGCCTTTTTATGTGAGAAGTCTTTGCCCACACAAACACACCTGGAGGCTGATAGCATTACATCACAGCACAATGAAACGCCAAATCCAGAGAAAGCCCAGTTCAGTCTCTGAGCTGCAAAAGACTGGCCGCAAAAGCCTTTAAAAACCCGGCGAATGACCGTTCAAAGGCAGAGCATTACATAACACAAGTCAATTAGCCGCGGCATAGAAGGGTATTTTAACAAATGTGTCTTAATGATACTTTAACAAATGTATCTGACAAAGGGAAGTGCCAGAACATAGCAGCATAATAAGAAGAGCCCTGCTGGATCAGACCAGTGAGGGTCCATCCAGTCCTGCATCCTGTCTCACACAGGGGCCAACCAGTTCCTTTGGAGGTCCAGCAACAGGGCAGAGAGGCCGAGGCCATCCCTTCAAAAGGACCTAAGAAGAGCCCTGCTGGATCAGACCAGTGGGAGTCCATCTAGTCCAGCCTCTTGTCTCACACAGGGGCCAGGCAGTTCCTCTGGAGGGCCAACAACAGGGCAGAGAGGCCGAGGGCAGGGAGGCCGAGGCCTCAGAAGAGCCCTGCTGGGTCAGACCAGTGAGAGTCCATCTAGTCCAGCATCCTGTCTCACACAGTGGCCAGCCAGTTCCTCTGGAGAGCCAACAACAGGGCAGAGAGGCCGAGGCCTTCCCCTGATAAGAGCCCTGCTGGATCAGACCAGG
>NW_015169258.1:218494-240076 GCF_001447785.1 Gekko japonicus
AGGAGTCTGTAAGCTGCTCTGAGACACCTTTGGGTAGTGAAGGGCGGGGTATAAATCCAATCTCTTCTTCTTCTTTTAGCTCACAGGGTGTCTGTTGTGGGGAGGGGAAGGGGAAGGAGTTTGTAAGCCGCTCTGAGACTCCCTTGGGTAGTGAAGGGCCGGGTATAAATCCAATTTCTTCTCCTTCTTTTACCTCACAGGGTGTCTGTGGTGGGGGAGGGGAAGGGAAAGGAGTTTATAAGCCGCTCTGAGACGCCTTTGGGTAGTGAAGGGCGGGGCATAAATCCAATCTCCTCTTCTCCTTCTTCCTTAACAACCTGAGAATGCCAACGGATATTCCACGTCCACGTTACTATTCAGAATAGTGAGGACTTTCTCCCACTTAGCTCTTCCAGTCTTTGACCTTTCAGTTGCCCCAGGTTGCAGCGATGTGGCTCTTTATTCCAAGAAATGCATATAATTTTTCCCCCTTGCAAAAACCGAGTTATTGGCTGCCAGAACACCACCGGCAGCAAGGGCCCAGATTAGTCATATGTTTTGAATAAACCCAGATCCATTTTCATGCGACCCTAATCTGGTAAACCGCCTTCAATGCCCCCACCTATTTTATACCAGCCTGGAAGGGAATGTTCTCTATACTTCGACACCGCGGATCTTCTGGACATGGGATCCAACAGCCAACATTCACCCCAAAGAGTCTGCTAGAAGATCACAGGGTGACGTTGGGCCAGTCACTCTATCTCAGCCCAATCCACCTCACAGGGTTGTTGTGAGGATAAAATGAAGGAGAGGAGAAGTTGGGTGAAGTTGGGACAGTCACTCTACCTCAGCCCAATCCACCTCACAGGGTTCTTGTGAGGATAAAATGAAGGAGAGGAGAGCCCCGTATGATACTATGAGCTCAGTGGAGGAAGGACAAGAGAAAAATGGGATGGATTGGAAGGAAGGAAGGAAGGAAGGAAGGAAGGAAGGAAGGAAGGAAGGAAGGAAGGAAGGAAGGAAGGAATGAACTGATGCTCAGCTGAAGCTAAATTTTGCAATCTGCATCAGATCTTGGAAGCTAAGCAGGGTCAGACCTGGTTAGTACTTGGAAGGGCGACCTCTAAGGAATACCAGGGTCGTGAAGCAGAGGCAGGCAACTGCAAACCACCTCTGAACCGTCTCTTGCCTTAAAAACCAGCCTCACTCATCACTTAGTGGTGCATAGCTCTAGAAGAGCTGGAACTTCTTGATGCCAAACAATATTAGGATCTCCTAGCTATTCTACGCACAGCGCCATGCGGTAATTACTGGTTACTATTCAAGTCAACGTAGTACCCAACAGTAGATTCCTAAAGAGTTACAGCCTTCAAGGTCCACTGAATTCAGTGGGCAGAACTCTGTTTAAGATCAAGGGGAGAAATAGCCATTTTAAATGTCAGATGAGAAACATGCCCACTTTACTTGAATTATCCGGCAACTTTCCAGCTCTACAGATAGCTGTGGAGTCAGACATACGCATGGCTTGGACACCAGGTGGCTTTTGGGCTGCAAAGGCAGCCCCCAGGCCCTGATCCCAGAGGCAATGGACTCTCCTACACTGTGTGCGTGCATAAATGCGGACAAGACACAACTAACCGTATGGCACCCCCAGCAAGGGGCTTTCAAGGCAAGGGAGAAGCAGAGGTGGTTGGCCATGGCCTTCCTCTGCAGAGCCTTCCTTGGTGGTCTCCCTTCCAAGTACCCACCCACCTTAGCTTCCAACATCTGGTGACCCCAGCAAGGGGCTCTCAAGGCAAGTGAGAAGCAGAGATGGTTTGCCATGGACTTCCTCTGCAGAGCCTTCCTTGGTGGTCTCCCTTCCAAGTACCAACACAGCTTAGCTTCCAACTTATGGCGACCCCCAGCAAGGGGCTTTCAAGGCAAAGGAGAAGCAGAGGTGGTTGGCCACGGCCTTCCTCTGCAGAGCCTTCCTTGTGGGTCTCCCTTCCAAGTAATAACCCTGCTTAGATTCCAACTTATGGCGACCCCAGCAAGGGGCTTCAGATCAAGTGAGAAGCAGTGGTGGTTGGCCACGGCCTTCCTCTGCAGAGCCTTTCTTGGTGGTCTCCTTCCAAGTACCAAGTCAGCTTAGCTTCCAGCTTATGGTGACCCCAGCAAGGGGCTTTCAAGGCAAGGTAGAAGCAGAAATTGTTTGCCATTGCCTTCCTCTGCAGAGTCTTTCTTGGTGGTCTCCCTTCCAAGTACCAAGCCAGCTTAGCTTCCAACTTATGGTGACCCCAGCAAGGGGCTTTCAGATCAAGTGAGAAGCAGTGGTGGTTGGCCACGGTCTTCCTCTGCAGAGCCTTTCTTGGTGGTCTCCCTTCCAAGTACCCACCCGGCTTAGCTTCTGAGATCTGATGATCTCCCTCCCTCCCTCTTGTGCACCAGAAAGCAAAAAAAAATCCCAGATGGCTAGCCGTGTGTGCCGGTCACAACAAAAATCCCTGAATCCTGTTGCACCTTAAAGACCAAACAAAATTATTATTCTAGCTTAACCTCTCGGACTCCTGCTCCTTTTAGAAACATGAGTTTTTCTCCCCACTTCCTTTATTGCCCCAAACATCTAACCAGACAAACAAAGAGTTCTGTGGAACCCGAAAGCTTATACCCTGCTCTGTGGTCCGTTCTAAATAAAATGGGAACCACCACCAAATCTAGGAAATAGTGGGTGTGTTTTTCTGAGATGCGAAAAACATGTAGGTATGCGTGGTGGGTGGATGTCAAGTGTGACATCATCGTACAGATCTGGGAAACAGAAACACCGCGTCTGTGTCGAGGTGGCTCATGAGTTTGACAAACCTTTGTGGACGAACTCAGCAGACACAAGGCCAGGATGTTTTCAATCCTTTTTGTTTTTATACTTTTAAAAGCAGGTGTTTTAAATCGTATGCTCTTCTAAATCCTCCTTTACACAACAAGAGATTAAAATGCCGAACTCGCTGCAAGAGGATGTTGTGATGGCCACAGACATACACGGCTTTAGAAAGGGATCAGATGATGGAGAAGAGGTCTCCCAGTGGCTACTAGCCATGGGGACTGAAGGGAACCTCCACATTCAGAAGCAGTCAACCTCTAAATCCCAGTGCCCGCAGGCAATATCAGGGGAAGGCCTCTATGCCCTGTTGTTGGCCCTCCAGAGGAACTGGTTGGCCACTGCATGAGACAGGATGCTGATGGATCCTCACTGGTCTGGTCTCGCAGGGCTCTTCTGAACAGGACAAGTCCTCGGCTTCTATACCCTGTTTGCTGTCCCTCCAGAGGAACTGGTTGGCCACTGCATGAGACAGGATGCTGATGGATCCTCACTGGTCTGGTCTCGCAGGGCTCTTCTGAACAGGACAAGTCCTCGGCTTCTATACCCTGTTTGCTGTCCCTCCAGAGGAACTGGTTGGCCACTGCATGAGACAGGATGCTGATGGATCCTCACTGGTCTGGTCTCGCAGGGCTCTTCTGAACAGGACAAGTCCTCGGCTTCTATACCCTGTTTGCTGTCCCTCCAGAGGAACTGGTTGGCCACTGTGTGAGACGGGATGGTGGACTAGATGGACCACCAGTCTGATGCAGTAGGGGGTCTTCTGATATTCTTACGAAGGCAGCCTCTATGCCCTGTTTTTGGTCTTCCAGAGGAACTGGTTGGCCACTGTGTGACATGGGATAGTGGACTAGATGGACCACTGGTCTGATCCAGCAGGGCTCTTCTTAAGAATGTAAAACTGGTCTGGTCTAGCAGGGCTCTTCTGATACTCTTAACAGGACAAGTCCTCGGCTTCTATACCCTGTTTGCTGTCTCTCCAGAGGAGCTGGTTGGCCACTGTGTGACATGGGATAGTGGACTAGATGGACCACTGGTCTGATCCAGCAGGGTTTTTCTGAGGTTCTTATCAGGGGAAGGCCTCGGCCTTTCTGCCCTGTTGTTGGCCCTCCAGAGGAACTGGTTGACCCCTGTGTGAGACGGGAGGCTGGACGAGATGTAGCCTCACTGGTCTGATCCAGCAGGGCTCTTCTTAAGAATGTAAAAAGAGTCCTGCTGGATCTGACCGGTGGTCTATCTAGTCCAGCATCCAGTCTCACACAGGGGCCAGCCAGTTCCTCTAGAGGGCCAACAACAGGGCAGAGAGGCCGAGGCCTTCCCCTGATAAGAACCTCAGAAGAGCCCTGCTGGATCAGACCAGTGAGGCTACATCTCGTCCAGCCTCCCGTCTCACACAGGGGTCAACCAGTTCCTCTGGAGGTCCAACCACAGGGCAGAGAGGCCATTCAACAAGGATATCAGTAACTGTAGAAAAGCCTGTCCGCCACTACTGATCTTCCCTTGCACGGTGCCGCTAGAAGAAAGAACTGGGGTGTGTTCCAGGCCAAACACTCCGTTACGGTAGGTCAAGAGACCTGTACCAGATGACAGCCCACCCCCCTCGGATCCTCGCCAAATAAAATTTCCATGGCAGATTAATCAACAAGGGCCCTGCTGCTGAGCACACCTGATTCGCATGCAGAAGAACCCAGGTTCGCAACCTAGCATCTCCAACCAAAGCTTGGGAAAAGACGGCTCTCTCTGGACACCGCTTTTGACTCAACCTCCCAGCATTTCAGGAATCCATTCCACACGCCCGCCCGCCCCAGCCCGGGAGTCCACCCACTTGAAAAAGCCTTCCAACAGCCGGCTAAAATTAATCCATTCCCTGACTGCCCTTTCTGGAGTCCCTGGCTAAAAGCCAGGGGTTGAGTCATCCTGGGGCGACGGAGTTCTGACCAGGAATCCCTGTAGGAGCCTATCTGGAGACCTCTTAAAAAATCAAAGCGCCTCGCAGCCAAGATCAAGTTTTCAGGAACTGGAATTTCCCTGTCCTGATTCGTGCCACCTTCTTTAACCGACCTGCTGTACAGACCCTTTAGAGGGAACTGTGGAATTCTGGACAAATGACACAGAGAGGGGTGACATGATTGAGGTTTATAAGCTTATGCATGGGAAAGAGCAGGTAGAGAAAGAGGTACTTTTCTCCCTTTCTCACAATACAAGAACCCGTGGGCACTCCATGAAATTGCTGAGCGGTCGGGTTAGAACGGATAAGAGGAAGTATTTCTTCACCCAAAGAGTGATTAACACTTGGAATTCACTGCCACAGGAAGTGGTGGTGGCTACAAGCATGGACGGCTTCAAAAGGGAATTAGATAAGCATATGGAGCAGAGGTCCATCAGTGGCTATTAGCCACAAGGTATAGATAGGGACTCTGGGGCAAGTGATGCTCTGTCATCTTGGTGCTTGGGGGGGGGTCAACAGTGGGAGGGCTTCTAATGTCCTGGCCCCACTGCTGGACCTCCTGATGGCACTGGTATTTCTGGCCACTGTGGGATACAGAGTGTTGGACTGGATGGGCCTTTGGCCTGATCCAACATTGGAATCTCTTATGTTCTTATGTTCTTAGTACTCCATCTTTCCGTGTTACACCTCTGAGGATGCCAGTCACAGCTGCTGGCGGAGCGTCAGGTCCTACAACGCCGAGACCACGGCCATACAGCCCGGGAAATCTACGATCACTTCTGGACGAATGCTCGACAAAGGATTCCTTAAGACAGCAGCCACACAGGGATTCTCCTTCACGCGGACAGCGGGAAGCCGCCGCATCTAAAGGAAGAATCCATCCAGCCGAGGACATACTGAGGTGCACATGACTAATCTGGCTCACGGTCATTTCCTCTTTGTGTGTGTGTGTAAAGTGCTGTCGGGTCGTGGCTGACTGGTGGCGGCCCCGGAGAGGGGGTTTCCAGGCTAGCGATACGCAAAGGTGGTTTGCCATCCCTTTCCCCCGCAGAGTCCTACTTGTACCGACACAATTTAGCTTCTGAGATCGGGCGATACCAAACACTTTTGCCCAGGTGTACTGAGAAGGGGAGAGGAACAGGGTGGACGGCAGCAAATGGCAGAGGAAGGGGGTAAGGGAGTGAACACCATTCCCACACCACTGTGATTGGAGGAGCAGAAGAAGAAGAAGAAGAAGAAGAAGAAGAAGAAGAAGACAAGACAACGAAGAAGAAGATGAAGAAGAAGAAGAGGAGGAGGAGGAGGAGGAGGAGGAGGAGGAGGAAACGTCCAGCGAAGGAGCATCCACCACTGCCTCGGGAGGTGGTGGGTGCTCCTTCTTTGGACGTTTTCAAGCAGAGGCTGGATGACCATCTTTCGGGTATGTTGTAGGGCTGTCTTTCAGCTATGCTCCCGCAGAGTGCAGGGGGTTGGACTAGATGACCTGCAAGGTCCCTTCCAACATTCTATGATTCTATGACAAGGAGAGGAGGACGAGAGGAGGAGATTGGATTCATACCCCGCCCTTCACTACCCAAAGGAGTCTCAGTGCGGTTTACAATCTCCTTTCCCTTCCCCTCCCCACGACAGACACCCTGTGAGGTAGGCGGGGCCGAGAGAGCCCTCTCGAGGACTGCTCTTGAGAGAGTAGCTCAGAACTTCTGACTGACCCAAGGACACACCAGCAGCTGCATGTGGAGGAGTGGGGGAATCAAACCCCTACACTAAACTGCCCTGACCATTTGTGCTTCTCTCTGGATGCAGCTGTCATCAGTAATCTTAGTGGCATCAGCAATGTTTTGCCTTAGTCCCGGTATAGTCTCTACAGTGCGAAAGGTACTCAAAAAAAGAAAAGCCCAAGAGGAGGTGTCTTTCTTTAGCAAAGGTACGGTTAGATTTGAGCCCAGTGGAGCCTTAGAGATTTTCGGGAAATGGGCTTATGAGAGTAAAACCTCCCTTCGTCAGACGCGCGTAGAAATGGAGATCTCCGAGTCCTGTTATCCTAGTCAGAAGATGGGAGGGATGTTTGTAAAGAATGCTTGGAAAGGATGCAGAGGGAGCATGCATCTCGTAATCAGCTTGATTACGGAGTCGTTTTCCGTTGCCCCACAAGGTCGGACCAGAACCGACGGGTTGAAATTAAATCAGAAGAGTTTTCAGCTAAAGCTCAGGAAGAACTTCCTGACAGAGCGGATCCTCAATGGGACAGGCTTCCTCGGGAGGGAGTACTCCCTTCTTGGGAGGTTTTCAAACAGAGGCTCGATGGCCATCGGACAGCAATGCTGATTCTGTAAACTTAGGCCGATCACAAGAGGGAGGGCAGGAAGGGTTGCCTCAGTGCTTAGTTCTCGTGGCCCTTTCTTTCACACCCAGGGAAATGCTGGTCGCCCCTTTGGGGTCAGGCAGCAATTTTTCTCCAGGCTAGATTGGCCACGAATCCTGGAGGTTTTTTGTCATCTTCTGGGCATGGAGCAGGGGTCCCTGGGCGTGTGGAGGGGGAGGTATTTGTGAATTGCCTGCACTGCGCGAGGGGGTTGAACTAGATGACCCTGGAGATCCCTTCCAGCTCTATGATTCAATGATTCAGTGATTCTTTGATTACAGCAGAGGTGGAATGCTTGGGGGTAGAAAATTAGCATCCGTAGTGAAATGAGAGTCCTACGTCCCTATTCAGCCCGGTGCGTGGGTGTGTCCAAGGATTTCCCCTCCGCCTCAATCAAGAGGATTGTTGGTCTCTAACGTGCTACTGGGCTGGAACCTAACTATCCAACTGCAGACCAACACAGCTATCCCCTGAAATTATCTTTAGCAAAGGCGATTCTATTGGCGGACCAAAAGTAATAGAGCTGGGCAGAGACTCTTCAGAGGGCCACAGGTTCCCAGGAGGAAGACAGTGAGGAAGAGAGGAATCTAGTCATGCCCAATGCCACCTAGGAACGGTAGGCAGACCGGATTAATTCATCTAGAAGATAAAACAGTGATCTAATATATGGAGGGTTAGATTCGAGTCCAGTAGCATCTTAAGTTTGGCGTAGTGGTTAAGTGCGCAGACACTAATCCGGGAGAACCGGGTTTGATTCCCCACTCCTCCACTTGCACCTGCTGGATGACCTTGGGCAAGCCGTAGTTCTGTCAGAGCTGTCCTTGAAAAAGAGCAGTTTCTGTCAGAGCTCTCTCAGCCCCGCCTGCCTCACAGGGTGTCTGTTGTGGGGAGGGGAAGAGGAAGGAGTTTGTGAGCCCTTCTGAGACTCCCTTGGGTAGTGAAGGGTGGGGTATAAATCCAATCTCTTCTCTTCTCTTAAGCGACCAACAACATTTTCGGGGTGTGAGTTTTCGGGAGTCACAGCTCCCTTCGTCAGACACGAAGGCAGTATCAGACAAAGGGAGCTTTGGCTCTCGAAATATCATACCCCAAAAATCTTGTTGGTCTCTATGATGCTGCTGGGACTCGAATCATGGTCTTCTACTGCAGACCAACGCAGATACCCTCTGAAACTGATCTCATATATATGCTTCCAAAGGCGACCCTCCCGAAGACAACCTCAGCGACTGTCGGAAACTGATCAATCCACCTGGCACTCCGAACCAGCACCTTCCTACGCATTCTTCGGTGCTTTCTACGAATATTTCGACGTCTCCGCGAAAACTGCTTCCAAATATCAGACCATCCTCTGCTCAGCGTGGAAGGATGCCCAACAGGGGGGCGGGGCACCTGAAGCCGTGAGCACCAGCTAGCCCACCTTCCTGGCAAGCCAGGCCTAGGCAACACCAAACCTCCAAGAAACGGCGTCACCACGGACGCCCCCCTCAACCAAGCAGGCTCCCACTGTAGATTGGTCGATCTACCCTTCACTTCCTCGGCCCGCACGTCCCCAGCCCACGCACCCGGGATTCCAAGGCGGCGAGACCCCCCAACGCTCTGTCGTTATTCCCAGTGGAGCCTAAAATTACTGCCCCTCGCTTGGTGGGGCAATGATCTTCAGTCACAGCAATCATCTCTAGGGGATCTAGATAACCGCATTCTCTCTCGTTTGCAAAAACACAGATGGTGCTCGACAAATAAGTGCCCACGCAGGGTGGCTTTACACCAAGGGCATGCCGACGGCCACCCCAGGCTGGGGGGGAAACCACCCGGCTAATCCCATCCCCGCGCCGTGTCGTTTCCGGGACTGCAATCCCCTGGCCAGACTCTGCCAACCATCTTTCCCTTCCCTGCCACCCCGCCCCCTTTCCTCATCACCTCTGCCGTGCCGTTCTTCGTCGGGCTGCTGCTGTTCTTCTCCGGGGTCTCCTCGGCCGCTCCCCCGACCAAGGAAGGGGGGCTCAAGGTGGTGTCGGCGGCGTCCCCGAGTTCTCGCATGTCTTCCAATGCGATTGTGAACTGGGCAAGGGTCCTGACCATCTGCAGCATGCGGTTCCCGGGGGAGGGCTTGTCCGTCTGACAACGGGCACGATTTTATATAAAAAAAGGAAGAATCCCAAATGGACGAAAACAATAAAGATGATGGAGAGGGGAACGGAGGTTGTCAAAAAGAGGGGTGTGAACACCTCACTCCTCTCGTCCGTTTTTCCCTCTTTGTGCTGTTGTCCTTCCGTGCCTCTCCCCGGCTTCGGCTTCTCGTTCTACATATATAATCTCTCTCTCGCTTGCTCTTATTTCCTAGCAGGTGTAAATGCCTCACTGCTGCTGTTATTATGGAGCATCCAGAAGGCAAAAGCAATCAGTGCCAGAGCCAGACAAAATGGATTGGCAACAGAGAGAGAGAGAGAGAGAGAGAGAGAGAGAGAGAGACGCAAGCACCAGATAGCTTACTCCAATATCAGCGCTTTCAAAAGGGCATGGATTAAACAGGCGGCGGACAGCATCACACCCTGCAACACACTCACAGTCCGAACATAAGAAGACCTGGAAATCTTGCCATTTGGAAATATGGATATTGTCTCAGCTCAGGAAGGTTGGCTCCAGAGCAAACTAAGTTTATGTAGCAGCCAAATCGCTCGCTCACAACTTTAATGCCAGTTGCTCACAAAGTAGCATTTTTGCTCGCGAGGCTCTACAGCTTAGAGGGAGCATTGGTCGGCTGTCCGGGTTTTTTTGTTTTGTTTTTTACAGACCTGAGCTGGGCTCTTCTCTCAGTCAGCTCAGACTCGTAACTACAGTGGGGCATCTCAGGGCCTGGCCCCCTAATTTACTGCCAAGCCCCCCCCCCCCGGACTTCCAATTTTTTTATTTTATTTGTGGCGCTCCCGGGGGGGGGGGGCGGGTGCAAGATGCCACCCGAATTTAAAAATCCTGGCTATGGGCCTGAGTCAGCTGCCTCGCACATTTACCCCAATTTACCACAGGATATTGCAAACCTTAAGGGCCGCGCTGGCTCAGAGGTTAAGACGCTGAGTTGCAGACTGGAAGGTCGGTAGCTCAGCGGTTCGAGACCCGAGTGCTGCGTGTCAGCGTGAGCTCCCGTCTCTGGCCCCAGCTCCTGCCAACCTAGCCGTTCGAAGGCGAGACATTACAAGGAGATAAATAGGTACCACTTCGGTGGGAAGGTAACAGCATCCCATGTGCCTTGGTGTTTAGTCATGCCGGCCACATGACCATGGAGCAGTCTTCGGACAGCGCTGACTCTTTGGCTCGGAAACGGAGATGAGCACCGCATCCCTAGAGTCGGATTCGACTGGCTTTCGAGCAAGGGGAACCTTTGCCTTTACCTATTGCCAACCTGCAGGTAACCTGATTGGCCGACAAGGCTGAGAAACGACAACGTGGTTCTTACTGCAATGTGGTTCTTGCTGCCACTTCCACCGGTTTCTTCCTCTTCCCCTCTCCGTCGCAGAGTTCCTACAGGCCTGAAAAGAACAGCTACGCCGTTGTGACGTTAAGGATGTTGACACGCTGCACTGACTGCAACTGACTGATAGAGACCCCATGTTGATACGTAAGGACGAAGAAGCCAGCGAGCCGGAACTGTCAGGAGACACAGGCCTCAAACTTAGGATGCTCAGGCCCGCGTCATCCAAAGCTAGCCCAGCAGAGGGTAACCGACCAAGCTGAGAAAGAAAAGCAGGAGACCAGCCCCTCAATTGGCTGGCAGTAACCTGAGCTCTGATTGGCTACTCGTGCTATGAATACCCCCTGTGTCACCAGGTAGACACCACCTGTTTGACAAGGTGGTCTCACATCTCTGTCGCTCCCAAAGTTTTGCTTACTGGTGCATCAAAGAGTCTCAAAGAACGTAGTGAATCAGACCAGCAGTCCTTCCTGTGTTCATCAGTAGCCCAAGAAGAGGCCACCAGGGAGTCCATAAGTGGGGCCTTCAGGTAACAGCCCTCAATGGATAAGTTATAGAACCAGGGGGCATTCTGCCTCTGAATCATGGCTGGTGATGGACCCCCCCCAAACTTGATCAACACCCCCTGTTGGTCTTTTTTTTAATTTATTTTTTGCATTCGTATCCTGCCCTCCCCTTGATAGGCTCAGGGTTAGGTTTCCAACAATATACATACAGTAAAGGTAAAGGTAAAGGTTCCCTTGCTCGAAAGCCAGTTGAGTCCGACTCTAGGGTGGCGGTGCTCATCTCCGTTTCAAAGCCGAAGAGCCAGCGCTGTCCGAAGACGTTTCTGTGGTCATGTGGCCGGCATGACTAAACACCAAGGCACACAGAACGCTGTACATACAGTACCACCATATAAAATTCAATACAATTAAAACCACGTTAAACCATGTGAAACATACAACTCTGGTAAAAGCCAGATACCTCCATGGTTGATAAAGTTTGGGGTTCCCGGCCCAGGCTGTAAATAGGGTCCAACCCAAGCTGTAAATGGAGCCGACCCAGGCTATAAGCAGGGGGCGTCCCCAGGAGGGGGACACCTCCTGCCTCAACCGAAAGCTCGGTGGAAGAGTTCCGTCTTGCAGGCCCTGTGGAATTGTAATAAATCCTGCAGGGTCTGGATCTCACTTGTGAGCTCATTCCACCAGGTAGGGTGGATCGAGGCAAGTTGGACGTCCCTGGGGCCGGGGACCACCAAAAGATATTGATTGGTGGACCCAGGCTATAAGTGGGGGGCGACCCCAGGAGGGGGACGTTTGGTGCCTCAACCAAAAGCCCAGCGGAAGAGCTCCGTCTTGCAGGCCCTGCAGAATTGTAATAAATCCCGCAGGGCCCTGATCTCACTCGGGAGCTCATTCTACCGGGCAGGTAGAAAAAGCCCTGGCCCTGATCAAGCCAAGTTGGACGTCCCTGGGGCCGGGGGACCACCAAAAGATGTTGACTGGTGGACCTAAGTGCTCTACGGTGCTCATATGGGGAGAGGCAGTCTCGAAAGTATGCTGGCCCCTGGCTGTATAGGCCTTTGAAGGTAAGTACCGAGAGGGCTATTTTTGGACAGGAACGCACAGGAACGGAGTTCTGGCTGGCTCCCGAGTTGGCCACGCCCAGCAGGAACTCATTAGCATAATAGGCCACACCCAACAGCAGAAACTCATGAGGATTGGCTACCTTAGGGGTGTGTGGCCTAACATGCAAAGGGGTTCCTGCTACAAAAAAAGCCCTGGGTTTTGACAACAAACAAGGTAAACAGAATAAGAAGCAAAAGGTGGGTGTGGCTGGATGACCACACTTCTGGTAATGTGGGGGTGTGGCCTAATATGCTAATAAGCTGCTATCTCAGGGCGTGGCCTAATCGGCTAATGAGTCTCTGCTGTTGGGTGTGGCCTATTATGCTAATGAGTTCCTGCTGGGCTTTTTCTACAAAAAAGCCCCGAGTACCGACATCTGTGTCAACAATGGAAACTGCTTCCCTTTGGCGATGCGCCGTGATTTTATGGCGACCCTGACATTTGTGGCAAAGGACGACGACGATGACAAAATTGAACCAAAACATCAGACCCTAGGCTAGAGCTGGAAGCGACTTGACCAGGGAGCTCTTGAATCTGAAGGCAGCCAAAGGCTTTTTCTGAACTTGAGTCCATAATGGCCTCCGAAGGGATTTAGACGCAAAGCCGGAGGATGCGAGAGATGTAAATATTGACGCAGCATAGTGTGTCTGCCCAGTCTTCTGAGGTCTTTGGCGGGCCTCAGGAACGAGCTGCGAAGCCCTCTCCCTTCTAGAGAGCATTTTACACACACCCTACAGTAATTTTGAAGACGGCTGAACCCAAGGTGGCACCAAACAAGGAAAGACCATCTAACCCGTGAAGGGCCGTGATACCCAGAATGTGAAGTGTTGAAGCTGGGGGTAACGGCTAGGAGGAGTCTTTGGCTTCTTTCCCTGTTTCCCGGGGCTCGTAACCACCTGGCCTCCACCAGCTACAAGGCAAGCAGAAATCTGGCAAGAGAAATGCACCCTACAGCTGTCTCTCCATGCATGGAAAAGCTCTTAGCTGTGGAATTCGTGTCTGTCCTCCACCCCCTGAAGGCACAGGAGGCTTGACAGGGACACCGCCAGCCATCCTCTTTGGTCCCCAGTGGGAAAGGATCCGTTCTGTGCCCATCCGGTGCGGGTTAATAGGGGAGCTAAGGCCCAATCAACTGGGGGGGGGGACCAGTTAATATGCCTTTATGCCGTAGTAGGGAATTTCCTAATTTATAGAGAACCCTGCACTTCTGGAAGCAGATTTCACATTTCCTGGGTGTGGAAAGAGAAGCTTTGTGGCACAGGACAAAATTTGAAGAAGAAGAAGAGACGAGATTGGCTTTATACCCCGCCCTTCACTACCCAAAGGTGTCCCAGAGCAGCTTACAAACTCCTTTCCCTTCCCCTCCCCACAACAGACACCCTGTGAGGTAAAAGAAGGAGAAGAAGAGATTGGATTTATACCCCGACCTACACTACCCAAAGGTGTCTCAGAGCGGCTTACAAACTCCTCTCCCTTCCCCTCCCCACAACAGACACCCTGTGAGGTAAAAGAAGAAGAGAAGAGATTGGATTTATACCCCGCCCTTCACGACCCAAAGGTGTCTCAGAGCGGCTTACAAACTCCTTTCCCTTCCCCTCCCCACAACAGACACCCTGTGAGGTAGGCGGGGCTCAGAGAGCTCTTGACAGAAACTGCTCTTTTTCAAGAACAGCTCTGACAGAACTATGGCTTGCCCCAGGTCATCCAGCAGCTGCAAGTGGAGGCGTGGGGAATCAAACCCGGTTCTCCCAAATTAGAGTCCGCGCACATAACCACTACACCAAACTGAGCCCAGTGACACCTTTAAGACCAACAGAGTTTTATTCGAGGTATAAGCTTTCATGGGCACGCACACAAAAGCTTATACCTAAAGAAGAGTGCATGCAGATACTGAAGAAGTGTGCATACATGCACACAAAAGCTTTTATATCCAGAATTAAACTCTGTTGGTCTTAAAGGTGCCGCTGGACTCGAATTCTGTTCTGCTGCTTCAGACTGACACAGCTGCCCACCTGGATCTATCTTTGTAGCAGAGAGTGATCCTGAGAATCATTAGTGACTGTACAGCACCAGGGGTCATTTCGTAGAAAAAGAGGTGCAGGAGCTCATTAGCATAGCTCATTAGCATAACTTATTTGCATATGCCACACCCCCTGACATCATCGGAAGTGTGTCAGAAGGCAACACCCACCGCTCAGGCTCCACTGGACTGTTTTGGATTGCTAGCTGGGGGGGGGGGGAGAGAAAGTGCAGATCTGCCTTCACAGAGGAGGGAGAGCTTGTACCTGAATAAAACTTGGTCTTAAAGGTATCACTGGCTGTTTTGGACTGGGGGGGGGCTCTGCAACTTACCTGGCTGCTTCTGGCTCTGACTGGGGGCTTCTGGGAGCAGGGGGTGGGGCTTGTTGCATGTCCCCGCCCCCTGGGCTCTTTACTACCAGAGCTCTGCTCCTGCAGGAAATGACTCCTGTATAGGGTTGCCAAATCCGTCTTCGCCGGGAGCGGGGGTTCCCGGCCAGTGTCGGGGGTGTGTGCGTCACCCGGAAGTGACGTAGGCACGCCGGGCAAACTGGGGGCGGGGCCATGGCCATACAAAGAAAACCATAGAGTTTTCCCATGTATGGCCGTGGCCCCGCCCCCAGCGTGCCCGGCGTGCCTACGTCACTTGCTAGTTACGCGCACGCCAGGGGCGGGGTTCCCCTGGGGCCCGATTCCGCCGCGTCGGAAATCGGCCCTTCAAAGCGGGGGATTCGCCGCCCCCGCCCCCGCCCACATTTGGCAGCCCTACCCCTGTACAGCACTCTGATAAATCTCACTGTGGTCTTTACGACATCCCTGTAAGGTAGAGCTGTATTCTTACCCTCTGTAGGGATGCAAAACATTGAATGTGTGACCAATAAGAATTTACTCTTTATACCGCTGTAAACCTGTAGGTGTTTCCCAAGACTTAGAAATACTATCAAGGATTTCCTGTGTATTCCAGGATCACCTGAACTGGAGAATGCTGGCGTTCACTCTTAAGTCTTATTTATTTATGTACTTCATTCAGACCCCTTCTTGTGAGTCCTCTCCTCTGCTGCCGGCAGGAACAGCTCCCTGCCCTTCTCCTCTAAGGGACAGCCCTTCAAAGGTCCCGGTCACACGGGCCAGATAACGTGTGTGTGTGTGTGAGGCGTGGCTGTTCGCCCCGGAGCAAAATAAAGCGCGGTAGCCCGATCACACGGTCCCCTGAGTCTGCGTGCTGAGGCTGTTAGCTGGCGATCAGACGGCGATGGTGGAGAGTGGCAAAGAAGCGCCGCGGCAGTTACGTGTTTGTCCACATGCGCTTACGAAAATCATCCGGTTTGCGACGGGATGTCGACGGGCGCCGGATGCCACGGGATATGGGTGCTCCCGTGATCAGATGCCCGCCCCTGCCCCACGTTTCCCAGATACCAGTGCACTTTTCGGGGTACCTTTTTACGGCGCATCTTTGGCGGGACGCCACGGGTGCGCTACGCTTCCCAGATGTTGCGGTGTGATTGCGCTCCGAAAATCCGCCTGACATTCGTGCCTTTCGCGCGGCAAATCCTCCGTGTGACCGGGGCCAAAGACTTCAAGAGAGCCATCCTGTCCCCCCTCAACCTCCCCTTCTACAGACTGAACATTCTCAAGTCCCTCAGCCTCTCCTCACTGGGGAGAGCCAGTTTGGTGTAGTGGTTAAGTGCGTGGACTCTAATCTGGGAGAACCGGGTTTGATTCCCCACTCCTCCACTTGCACCTGCTGGATGACCTTGGGCAAGCCATAGTCCTGGCACAGCTGTACTTGAAAAAGAGCAGTTTCTGTCAGAGCTCTCTCAGCTCCACCTACCTCACAGGGTGTCTGCTGTGGGGATGGGAAGGGAAAGGAGTTTGTAAGCCAGTCTGAGAATCCTTCGGATAGTGAAGGGCGGGGTATAAAGCCAATCTATTCTCTTCTTCTTCTAGTGGTTAAGTGCACGGACTCTAATCTGGGAGAAGCGGGTTTGAGTCCCCACTCCTCCACTTGATCCTGCTGATGTGACCCTTGGATCAGTCACAAGCTCTGGCACAGCTGTCCTTGAAAAAGAGCCGTTTCTGTCAGAGCTCTCTCAGCCCCACCCACCTCCCAGGGTATCTATTGTGGGGAGGGGGAGGGGAAGGAGATTGTGAGCCGCTCTGAGACTCCAAGTGAAGGGCGGGGTATAAATCCAATCTCCTCCTCCTCCTCCTCCTCCTCCTCCTCTTCTTCTTCGTCGTCGTCGTCGTCTCCAGGCCGGCGCTCTCCTCTGCAAAAAAAAGGGAAAGGAGTTTGGAAGCCGCTCTGAGACTCTGAGTGAAGGGTGGGGTATCTCCTCCTCCTCCTCCTCCTCCTCCTCCTCCTCTTCTTCTTCGTCGTCGTCGTCGTCTCCAGGCCGGCGCTCTCCTCTGCACCCAGCTTTAGATGTGGGTTCCAGCTTGAGAGTCGCCGACCCCCAGGTGAGACCCGAAGATCTCCCAGAACCACAACTGATCTCCAGCACAGGGTTCGGTTCCCCTGGAGGAAATGGCTCTGTGGCGTTGTACTCTGCGGAGGTCCCCCCCTTCCCCAAACCCAGAGCAAACCCAGGTTCTGCCTCCAAATCTCTAAAAATTTCCCAAACCCGAGTTGACATCTCTATCAATTCCCCCCTCCCCTTCTCTCTCTCTCTCTCTCTGATGTGGGTGTTGCTAAAATGGGAGAGAGGGTGTCGATCACGTTGTATGGAGTGACGTCATCTCTCCTCTCTCCTGCAAACACTTTTAGGCTCTTGAGTGAAAGCCATGCAACCTCCCCCCCTCCATACACACACCTACACCCAACCGTTAACCTGTCATGAATTATCATTAATTCCTCACAGGCCTATTGTGCCGCACAACGCCTAAGGAACATGTCTTTTTGGGTTCATGCCGGCACCGCCTGCCGCCAGAGGTGGAATTCAGAAATCCACAGATTATTCTTTTTCTCGGCCCTGGGATCCAACAGCTAGAGGGGAAAATTCAGCTACAGATTTGTGCCTGGAGTTGTCCAAAGAACATCAAACCAGGGGTCCATCTAGTCAATGGGCGAGGCCTTCCCCTGATAAGAACCTCAGAAGAGCCCTGCTGGATCAGACCAGTGAGGGTCTGTCTAGTCCAGCATCCTGTCTCACACAGTGGCCAGCCAGTTCCTCTGGAGGGCCAAAAACAGGGCAGAGAGGCCGAGGCCTTCCCCTGATAAGAACCTCAGAAGAGCCCTGCTGGATCAGACCAGTGAGGGTCCATCTAGTCCAGCCTCCTGTCTCACACAGGGGCCAGCCATTTCCTCTGGAGGGACAATAGCAAGGCAGAGAGGCCGAGGCCTTCCCCTGATAAGAACAGGAATAATCCTGCTGGATCAGACCAGTGAGGGTCCATCTAGTCCAGCCTCCTGCCTCACACAGGGGCCAACCACAGGGCAGAGAGGCCGAGGCCTTCTCCTGATGTCGCCTCCTGGCTCTGGGCTCCAGAGGTTTAGTGCCTCTGAATGTAGAGGGTTCCCTTCAGTTACCATGGCTAGTAGCCACTGATAGACTTATCCTCCATGGATCTATCTAATCCCCTTTTTAAAAAATCTAAGAAGAGCCCTGCTGGATCAGACCAGGGGTCCATCTAGTCGAGCAACCTGTCTCACATAGTGGCTAACTCCCTGGACGGCCAACAAGAGGGCACAGAGGCCGAGGCCTTCCCCTGATGTTGCCTCCTCGCTCTGGAATTCAGAGGATGAGTGCCTCTGAATGTGGAGGTTCACATTCAGAGATGCCGGGGATTGAACCTGGGACCTTGTGCATGCCAAGCAGATGCTCTACCAACTGAGCGATGGCCCCTTCTTGAAATACGGAAATGGGACACACCTGAAGCTGACTTATGCCGAATCAGACCATCAGTTCATCAAGGTTAGTATTGTTCACTCGGACTTGCAGTGGCTCTGGGGTCTCAGGTGGAGGAGTTTCATAACACATTTTAACTGGAGGTGCTGGGGATTGAACCTGGGACCTTCTGTGTGCCAAGGAGGGGCGCTTCCACTGAGACACAGCCCCGCGCCGCCATATGTCCCTTCTCCTTCATCTGCCTTCTCTGTTAACCCGGTTCTCTCTGCGGCTGTGAGGGTCCACCCTGTCCAACATCTTCCCGTCTCCATGGCCGCCATTTTTGCCGCATCCACTTTGGGGGCTGCCGCACAGGGAAGCCAGTGAGCGTTACGGGGGGCACGTTCCCGTCCCTGCTACTTCATCCCCGGAGCTCTGGCCTCTCGCTTCGTTAATTAACCCTAATTAGATATTCATCGGTTTCTATGGCAACTCCACCCAGCCCCACCCCCCCGCTCTTGTTTGTCAGGTTGCTTCCATTGCCAGGGAATTTCCTCTGGAGGAGCAGCTCAGAGCGAAGGAGGCTGAGGAGACGCCCGCGAGGACACTCGCTCCTGGGCCCGGCCTGCCTCGGCCGCGTGCCCACACGTGCGGTGTTTCTGCGGGGCGAAGACAGAGGTGGGGGCTCCTTCGATTCCCTTCCCCGGGGACTTCCGGTGCACACCAGAAGTGATGTCACTGCGTTGCTGTGACGTCGCTGAAAGGCTGAGCTAGGCCTCTGCCACTGCCAGGACGTCCCCCTGCCAGTCAACGGATCGGCAGTGAGGGGCGGGGCCTGGGAGATCCTCTGCCCCCAGCGGGGACCTGGCACCTGTTATGGCAGTCCTGGAAAACCCTTCCGTTTGAATGAAAACAGCCAGTAAGAAGCCCTGACTTACAGTGGCTTGGCCACTTCCTGAAAAGGAGGAGGAGAAGGAGGAGAAGGAGGAGGAGGAGGAGGAGAAGAGGAGGAAGAGGAGAAGGAGGAGGAGAAGGAGAGGGGGAGGAGGAGGAGGAGAAAAGGAGGAGGAGAGGAGGAGGAGAACGAGGAGAAGAAGGAGAAGGAGAAGAGGAGGAGGAGAAGGAGAAGAAAAGGAGGAGAACAAGAAGGAGGAGGAGGAGGAGGAGAAGAACGAGGAGGAGGAGGAGAAGGAGAAAGAGAAGAGGAGGAGGAGGAGGAGAAGGAGGAGAACAAGAAGGAAGAGGAGGAGGGGAAGTATCAGAGGGTACCCCCTTAAGGTTTCAGAGAGAATTCACACTTCACATTCTTGGCAGCAGGAGAAGAGGAAGATCCCACATGAGATGGATCGACTCAATCAAGGAAGCCGCGGCCCTCCGTTCGCAAGACCTGAGCAAGGCTGTGACCGACTGGACGTTTGGGAGGTGGACATCCATCCATAGGGTCACCAGGAGTTGGAAGTGGCTTGACGGCATTTGACAACACACGGTTCAAACCAAGCCTGAAGTCTCCTGAGAAGCCAAAATGACTCAACTGAGGCCTTCGTACTTTGGTGACCTCATGAGAAGATTCACTGGAAAAGACAATCATGCTGGGACAAGTCGAAGGCAGGAGGAAGAGGAAGCAGCAGAAGAAGAAGGAAGGAAGGAAGGAAGGAAGGAAGGAAGGAAGGAAGGAAGGAAGGAAGGAAGGAAGGAAGGAAGGAGCGGAAGAAGAAGAAGGAACAGGGGGAGGAGGAGAAGGAGGAGAAGAAGAGGATTTATACCCCACCCTTCATTCTGAGTCTCAGAGCGGCTTACAATCTCCTTTCCCTTCCTCTCCCAACAACAGACACCCTGTGAGGCAGGTGGGGCTGAGAGAGTCCAGAGAGAACCATGACTGTCCTGAGGTCACCCAGCAGGCTGCATGGGGAGGAGTGGGGATTCAAACCTAGTTCTCCAGATTAGAGTCCACCACTCTTAACCACTACGCCAAGCTGGCTCTGGAAGTACTGGCAGGCACTGCATTCGGGAACCTTGATCTCCAGCAATGGTAGGCACGTTTGGCAGTCCAGGGGTCACATCTGGCCGCTTTTGAGGGCTCCACAAGGCCAGCACTGAAAATAAGAAAAGCCCTTGTCCAACGCAGAGACCTCAGAAGTGGACAATGTTTGTGATGTGGCCTCTTTCCCCTAATCTGCTATTTTGGTAGAGCCAGTTTGGTGTGGTGGTTAAGTGCGCAGACTCTAATCTGGGAGAACCGGGTTTGATTCCCCCACTCCTCCACTTGCACCTGGCTGGATGACCTTGGGCAAGCCATAGTTCTGACAAGAGCTGTTCTTGAAAAAAGAGCCGTTTCTGTCAAGAGCTCTCTCAGCCCCACCTACCTCACAGGGTGTCTGTTGTGGGGAGGGGAAGGGAAAGGAGTTTGTGAGCCGCTCTGAGACTCCTTTGGGTAGGGAAGGGCGGGGTATAAATCCAATCTCTTCTTCTTCTTCTTTTACCTCACAGGGTGTCTGTTGTGGGGAGGGGAAGGGAAAGGAGATTGTGAGCCACTCTGACACGCCTTTGGGTAGTGAAGGGCGGGGTATTAATCCAATCTCTTCTTCTTCTTCTTCTTTTACCTCACAGGGTGTCTGTTGTGGGGAGGGGAAGGGAAAGGAGTTTGTCAGCCGCTCTGAGACTCCTTTGGGTAGGGAAGGGCGGGGTATAAATCTAATCTCCTCCTCCTCCTCCTTCTTCTCCTCTCAAGCTGTTTTATCAGCTTTCCAGGCACATTCACCTGCGAACTGAGGCCGTAATCTTCCAGGCCGATCTACCAATAAACGGAGAAGCAGTGTGAGGATCAGGTGATGAGATCCCTTGGTCTGGCGGCCGCATGGGCGCTGAAATTTGCCCGCTTCTGGTCTCAACCACTGCACATATTTTTAAAAAAATTGGAATACACGAAATAAACAATATTAATGCACATCTAAATCAGCTGCATTAGCTCTAAACCACCACTGCTAAATACGTTACACGCCTTGGGACTTGTGTGCCAAGGGTCGGATGAATCACATCTACGGATGAATGGGGCTCTTCATGCCCGACATTCAATAAAGGAAGACCCCTTTTAAGACGCTCATTTCGTGTTTTGCCAACCTTCTCTGACCTTAAATAGAGCGGGTTAATTTTCCTGTGATGGCTCATTCATATATTTTATTTCCCCCATCAGGAGTTGACATAATTCTCCAACGCTAATGCATAACAAATCCCTGCAGAAAAATGCTCATGTACAGTAACCACTAACTGCGGGGGTTACCAGCTCTACGTTGGGAAATACCTGGAGATTTTGGGGGGTGGATCCTGGAGAGGGCGGGGTTTGGGGAAGGGAGGGTCCTCAGCAGGGTATAATGCCCTAAAGGGGTGTCAAACATGCGGCCCGGGGGCCACATCAGGCCCGCAGTGGAACTGGCTGTCTCCTGCTTCTTCTTCCAGTTCTGCTGCTGCTGCTTATAAGATCATGCATGGGATAAAGCAGATCGAGAAAGAAGTACTTTTCTCC
>NW_015169259.1:0-27315 GCF_001447785.1 Gekko japonicus
CGCGTTCGCTGTTCTATTCCCGCCAGAGGATCCCCTGATCGAACCATCGCTTTGAAATAAATTTTGCTTTACTTTTAAACGTGGATTTATTTTGAATGCCTGGGGATCTAACACCTACCTGCATGTAAGCTTTGAGGAAATCTGTTTCTATATATTTGAAGAAGTGTGCATCTACACATGCAGAGTCTGTCTGTTCTCACATGTACCCAGGGTTGAGCTTGGTTGGTCTTGGGGCTGCTGCTGGACAGGTTTTGTTCTCACATCTGATGGTTAGCTCTCGCGTTTGTGTGCTAATTTACTGCCATTCATTGATATTGCTGCCTTGGTCCAATCCCGGTTTCACTTGCGCATCTTAGCTCTGACTGGTCCTTCCTGATGCTTCTACCACAACCCTTCTTGTATGTAAGGCTTCAAGAAATGTTATTTCAGTTTGTCTGAGGAAGTGTGCCCTGCACACAAAAGCTTACACCTTCAATAAAACTTTATTGGTCTTAAAGGTGCCACTGGACTCAAGCTTTGTTCTGCCGCTTCAGACCAACACGGCCCCCCCACACCTGAATCTATCAGAGAGCAAGGAGTGATTTTAGCACTTCTGCTTTCTCAAGGACTATTGCACTTATGGAAATCCATGGGATCACCTGCCCGCATATAAAAAATAAAAGATTGAATAGAATAATGATCTAAAAGTGATGGATCATGTCTAAAGAGGGCACTTAAAATAATGATAATAAAAATAAACATATTCATTGGTTCAGTTTCTGGTTTAGGTTAAATTGAATGTTGCCCTCAAATTATTGATATTAAACTATGTAATGTAGAGTAGATAATTGCATATTGATTTCTGTCTTAAAGATAGCAGTTCACAACACAAAGGCTTTTGCTTTGAGGCACCTGTCAAAGAATGCTCAGGCTGTGCTTTCTTAGCTTTTAAAGTGTAGACTCATCAAGGAAGAATGCTCATCTACAGTTAAAATCCCCTCATGTCAACTTGGCTGTTTTCTAACCCCTCGGCAAATATGCTGTTTAAAAACTACAAATCTCCCATCATTGGCTGTCCCACTTTTATTGTACCTCAGTTTCTGGTGCATTCACTCTATTTCTCCAAATGTATACAAGCAGGAACCCACAAAGACTTACTGGGGGGGGGGAGTATCTCATTTTCCCCTCCCCCTATTTCCTTTTTCCCCTTTCTAAAAGCCCCTATAGCCTTTCTTCCTGCTTCCTCATCTCCTTGCCACCCAACAGCTCCTCTGTCTTCAGCCCACCCTCTCGCCCCTACCAAAGAAGATTAAGGCCCAGTTGTGCAGTGCTAGCCACTGTGCCAGGCCCACTTGCAACATAGGAAACCATCAAGGACTTGTAGAGGAGCACATCAATTAGCCCTGTACCCTCCTCCCCACATTATTTCCCCTTTCCATCCACCTAGCAATTCCCATATCCTGTCCCCTTTCCCTGTCTCATTCTTGCCTTCTCAGCCATTCACAACCTACCTTTTATCTGCCCCCCATCTTCTTCTTTAGTTATTATTTATTTACTTCATTTATACCCCACCTTTCTTCACATTGGGGACCAAAGCAGCTGACATCATTGTGTTCTCCTTTTTACCCTCACAATAACCTTCTGGAGTAAGTTAGGTTGAAAGTAATTGCTTGGCCCAACATCACCTAGTGAGCCTCTCTTGCAGAATGGTGACTTGAACCTGGATCTCCCAGACCCTCCTTTGAAGGGCTGCTACACTACACTTGTTTTCACAAGGTGGCTGCTGTTAAACAGTAGCAAGCAGCCAGACCTAAGTGAGTCATGCAAGTAAAATGGTATGAAGTCACCCAGTTGTTGTTGCCAACCCTGGTGCCCATGAATCCTCTCTGAAAGGCCAAAACTGTCACCAAAAAGGCTCTGCCTCCTCTCTCTGCTTTTTACTGAGATAAACCAAGTATAGAATGTTGTGATTGTTTAGCAATCACCACTGAGGGATTGTTTCTTAAAGCTGCAGATACTTTTTATCTTCTGGGTAGTGTGTCTCCAATGAATTTAACTCTTTATTCTTGTTTAATAGTGTTTGATATGTAACTCTCTTATTGTCCGACATCAGTGTAGGCATTATTAAGCCCTCTAAAGGTGAAACCCACATAGGTATTTTTAGGTAAAATCTTTCTTTAATTCTCCTCCAGATCTTTATTAGGGCTCCTCTAATTATATGATTATAGAAATTTGAAGGGATTTTATCTTTATCATACCATATGTAGGCATGCCAGCCCATATGTAGGTTATGGCCCTCTAGATATAGCAGTCTTTTATCAAGAAACTGTTGGAGATGTAAGAATAATATAGGCACTTTTTTCCACATGTGGTGGCAGTGTGAGAAGATCCATAAATTTTGGAAAGATGTTAAACAGTTAATAACAGAGATTATGGACATAGAGCTACAATTGTTACCAGAAATTTACTTGCTTAATATAATACCAGATGGGTTCAGACGTGATGATGTATGTATTTTATCATATACCCTTACTGCATCTAGAATACTTGTTGCTAAATGTTGGAAAACCGATAGCTTACCTACTAGAGAAGAGTTGATCATAAAAATTTGTGATGTGGCAGAAATGGATAAATTGAATATGATACTTTTAGGAAAAGATGAAAAAGCTTTCCAAAAAAGATGGTACAAAGTTAACAAATGGTTTAGAAATAATGTTTAATGTAAACGCCAAAATTTGATTTATATACTGCAACTTTGTTTTTCTCTTTGTAATGTAAAAATCATAAACCTTTTTTTAAAAAAACAGCAACTCCGTGAGGTAGTGTCACGGCTCAGGTGGGGTGTCACCTGACGCTGATGCCACTCTGGTTTTATCCCTTGAGAAGGCCCAGAGCACCCTCCCAAGGCTTCTGACCACCTTGTTCAGCTGAATAAGATGCATGAGGACTCTGCAGAATGAATGACAAAGAAAAGGTTTATTTTACAGGAGGTCAGTCAAATATGGGAAACAAACAATGTGCATGAACAATAGCAATAAGTGGGTGAAGAGAAAAGAAACCAAATGCCCTAATGCGACTAGACTCACAGTCCCTAATTCACTGTCTCAGTTTGGCCTGAGTTTGCTCACCCTTCCTCTCAGAGTGAGTGTCTCTCGCAGCAGCAGCCTTCCCTCTGGCCCTGCTCTCTTGGAAGAAAGAACAGCTCTTCTCCTGTACCAGGTCTTTTATTAAAAGTCCCCCCCCCTTTTTGTGCTTGGCTAAAATTGGTGCCAAAACCTCTCATGAACTCCTGGGAGTTGTAGGCCTGGCCTCCTCCCACTGCTACTCAGCCTCCCTGGGCCTGCTAGGCCTCTTCTTGAACAGCCCAGATCATGACAGGTAGGTTAGGCTGAAAGTATGTGAGTGGCCCCAAATCACCCAGTGAAATTCCGCAGCAAAATTGGGACTTGAACCAGAGTCTCCCAGACCTTACTCTGAAGCTCTAATTGTTACACCACACTGTCTTTCATAGGGTGGCTGCTGTTGAAGAATAGCAAGTAGCCATGCCTACTTGATTCATGCAAGCCCAGTGATATTAAGTCAGTAGTGGTTGCTGTCAGGCCTGGCACTGATGAATATTCTCTCAAAGGCCAAAAGAGTCCTGGAAAGTATCCTGCCCCCTCCCCCTGCCTTTTACTCACAGAAACCAAGCATTGAAATGTTCTGGTTGCCTTGCAAGGGCCACTGAGGGAGTTCGTTTGTTAAAGATAGAGGTGCTTCTCTTTCCATTTTGGGTTTTTTAAAACCACCCAATGTGTGTGTGTGTTTTTTTTTTAAGATTTCCGTTGTTTCTGCAAACTTGGGGTGAAGATCTATCTTCCCCATTCACAGCTCCAGTCACTGGATTTAAGTATCCTTAGACTGGGCCAAATTCAGTATTTGTATATATGTGGGGACCTGCAAGAAATTTGCGAGATTGGCAACGTTCCCTCTAAGCTGTGGAGTCCTGTGAGCAGAAATTCTAGTTTCTGAGCCACTGGCATTAACACTGTGAGCAGGTGATTTGGCTACTGCATGAATTAGTTAGCTCTGGAGCCCTCCTTCCTGAGCTAAGACAGAAATGTGTGAGCCAGAGGCTTAAAAAACTGTGAGCTGGCTCACACTAACTCAGTTTAGAGGGAACACTGGAGATTGGTAATCTCATTTTGCCCACTTTTGCTTCCACTGAAATCCCCGTATTTCTCTCACAATCTTTCTCCCTCCTGCCACCCTTTTTCTTACTCTCTCTCTCCTCCATGCCTGGCACTTTGTTTTTCTGCCCCCCACCCATCACTCGCTTTTTCTTTTTCTTTTTAATACAACTTTTATTGATATAACAAGGGAGTTACAATTTAAGTAACAGATGAGTATAACATGTTTACACACACAATACATATTAAACCTTATAGCATGCTTCTCAAAGCTTTGTTTTATACAAAAGCAGTTGTATTGCTGCTTTTAATTCAAATTAGAGAATTCAGATTGTTATATGAAACTAGACGATAAGTTAAGTGTTATGATTGTAATTGTATGTTTTGAACCTATTGCCTTTGAAAAGGAGAAAATAGAGGTAATTGTTGTTTAGTGAGAAATTAGAAGAGATTAGAAGTAGTTGACAGTATGTTTGATTTGGAGGATCAATGTCTTGATCAAGAGCATGTGCGATGAATGGAAACGATTTCTCAGTGAAGTTTGTTTGCCTTGGGTATCTGTCTAATTGGAGTAGTCTGTTTGTAATCTTTTCCATTATTAAATGATCTCAGATATTTGAGTACCATTCTGATAGGGAGGGTAGTGATTGTAGCTTCCAGTGCCTTGCTAATATCGTCTGAGCCACTATCAACGAGCTATGTATCTTACATAAGAACTTCCACAACCATATCATTAGATCAGCACTAATAAAAATATGGAAAAAGATAAAAGATAAACACTACACAAAAACTCCAAGATGGCTTTCACCCTTAGAATCCTTTATTAATCCCAAACTAATGACTAAAGAAAAAGCTATAGCATACAACACGTTGCTGGATGAAAATAATAAATTAAGACCAATAGAAAATTTAAAGGTCAAAAACATTAATCTTACATGATGGGAACAAATTCAACTACAAAATAGGTATAATAAAGACAAATCAGTGAAATTTATGAAATCAAAATCAGATCTGGAAAAATTTTGGCTCTCCTCAAATGATAAATTAATTGAAAAAATTTATAACTTCCTACTAGAGCAGCACTTACAAGATGAAATGATAAAAAACACAAAGAGTATGTGGATGAAAGATCTAGGAAAGGCTATACAAACAGATGACTGGCAGAAAATATGGAAAGCGATGAAAATGATGAGAGCCGTAACGTTTAAAGAAAATATATTTAAAATATTTCATAGGTGGTATTGGACTCCAGAAAAGATAACAAAAGCGTATAAAACACCAAATAAAAATTGTTGGAGATGTAAAGCGAACGTAGGTACATTTTTCCATATGTGGTGGAAATGTGGAAAAATTTGTAAATTTTGGCAAAATATAAGTAATATAATAATGGAAATGCTAAATATTAAGCTGAAACTGTGTCCAGAGACTTATCTGTTAAACATAATTCCCAAGGAATATAAAGAAAATGATGTATATGTATTAACTTATATCCTCATTGCAGCAAGAATTTTAATAGCAAAGTATTGGAAACACGAGAAGATACCAACGAGAAAAGGACTAATTATAAAATTTTTGGAGGTAGCAGAAATGGACAAATTGAGTGTAATGTTGCAAGGAAAGGATGATAAAATATTTCAAGACAGGTGCGCTAAGATATATAAATGGATAAAGGAAAAGAATAAACAATAGACTCAAGAATGGTATTTATGTAAAAAATCAATATATGTATGATTATACATTGTAAAATGGAAAATAAAACTATATAATAAAAACAAGCTATGTATCAACTCCCAACAGATCCTTGGTATTGACGGATCATCTTCGTGATGCAAAAGAATTGTTTCAGGGGTTAATGTTATGGATTGGCCAGTTATTTGTGCGATGTGCTGAATGATTTTGATCCAGAATTCATTTATTTGAGGGCACTTCCACCAGCAGTGGGCAAAGGTTCCGGTTTCTCCACAGCCCTTACAGCAAAGCGCCAAGTTAGAGGGTATGATGTGAGCTAGTTTTTGGGGGGTGATGTACCACCTAGATAAATTCTTGTAGGATTGGAGCCTAACGTGAGCCAATGATGGGGAGGAGAGAGGTGTGCCATATAGCTGATCATTGATCTTCAGAGAGAATCTTTTTACATTTGCATGACCAGGCTTTTTGGTATGTTAATATTTTTGAGGAGCCTTTTTGGAGTAGTATGAGGTATATCTTCTTGACAGGGGTCATTTAGTAGAAAAAGAGGTGCAGGAGCTCATTAGCATAACTCATTAGCATAACTCATCATGCCATACCCCTGACATCACCGGAAGTGTGTCAGAAGGCAACATCCACTGCTCAGGCTCCACCCCAAAAATCTCCAGGTATTTCCCAACTCAGAGCTGGCGTGCCAGCTTTACACTTTGAGTAAAGACACTTTAGGTTTCCTTTGCTCTTGCAGGGGAGCTACCCTACAACAAGCATGAAAATACAGATCAAGTTAGTATGCTTTTGCTTTTTCTGCAATATATCAGGAAAACAATCAAAAGATTATTCTGGCAACAACATGCCCATGAGAGATATTAATTAAAAGGGCAATATTTATAGCAGTCTTGAGGAGCATGCGTTCTATTGCACCTTCACACACATTAAGACAAGACAAGGTATAATCCCAAACAGACATCACACCAGCAGCCTTGTACACAATGCTGCCCATGTGTGCCATCTACCATAAACACATCAAGGCAGGCTATAGCAACTTAAAGATGGGGGAAGGAAACCAACAGATTTTTTCCAGGGGGCCCAACACACTGGGAAATTCTCTTACCCAGAGGTCAATTCAGGGGGAATTGCAGGGAATCACCGTTCCCCTGGGTGAGGTGCAGGGGGCGGGGCACATGATGAAGCCCCGCCCCCTGCTTCCAGCCGCCCCGCTTCTGGCCCTCATTCAGCCAGGAGGAGGCAGGAGAAGAGGGAGGGTAAGTTGCTTCCTCCCCGCCTCACCCCTTGAGTTTGTTTTGAGTGTAATTTTGAGATCTTTTAAAAACTAATTTGGTGCCACAAAGTTAGCTTCCTTCCTTCCCCATCTATTTACTTTTTTCTGGTACTGCTGTGTGAGTTGGTGGGTGCAGACCACTGGCATTGGCTTGCATCTGCCTGCTTCATGTAGGATGCAGAACAGCCAGGTGGAGGAGGGGAGGGGTGTCACTCTACCAAAAACAAGAGTGTTTGGGTCTTTCTGTGAGTTTGAGGACAGGAACTAGCGCTGAAGTGAGATTGGAAAAGAGTATGTAGCTTTCTGAAAACCCTTGAAGAGGGAATAAGTTTGTTTTTGGAAGGGGCAGAGCAATATGGATCCCCTTTTCCATTTCTAACAGATTGCCCATTGGAAGCAATGGGAAACACTTGAAGGCCCATTGGAAATAATGGGAGCCAAGAATGCCAATTGACTGGCATTGGTTCCATTGAAATATATTACAGTACAAGTAGAGTTGCAATAAAATAGCGGAATGGATTTTCCATTAGGGTCTGGGCCCAAATAGACTGCTCTGGGAATTGAATGAGAGACCACGAAGGGGAATGACAGCCCCTAGGAGTAACAGAAGTGTTCTGGGACTGGAATGAGAGACAACAGAGTGGAATGACAGCCCCAGGGTGTAGCAGGACTGTTCAGGGAATGGAATGGGAGACCACGGAGTGGAATGACAGCCCCAGGGCATGGCAGAAGTGTTCTGGAACTGGAATGGTGGGCCCCAGAGTGGAATGACAGCCCCAGGGTGTAGCAGGATTGTTCAGGGAATGAAATAGGAGACCACAGAGTGGAATAACAGCCTGCTGTGTGCGATGAGGAGGGTGCAGAGGACGGTAGCATTACGGTGTGCAGCTCTGGGGGGGAAGCTCGAGCCTCTTGCCCCATCCAGCAGCCCCCGTAAAGGTGAAAGGCCAAGCAGGCATGGTGGGGGGGGCCTTCCCTGGGGCACTGTGCCTCCACATGGGCCAGAAAAATTGAGAAGAGGGCGGAGCACAGATGAGAGTGCTGCTGGAAGCAGGGGCGGGGCTTGGTCATGTGCCCGCCCCCTCGGCTCCTCACTCCCGGAGCGCTGCTCCTCTGCAATCCGGCTCCAACTGACCCCAGCTTCTTGATGACACCTTTTGACTCTGATAGATCTCCTTTTAGCAAATCTTAAAATTTAGTTGGCTGTTACTTTAATGCAGCTGAAAGATGCAATTGGGTAAACATGCTTTATTTGCGGATAAAAATACCATGGGATGTTATTTTTCAGTTTTTGTTCAAGGTGTATTTTTGGTGCAAGATCATTGTTCAATGTGATGTCCTTTATACATGAGACATTGGCTTTTCTCCGTCTTGCTGCAATATGTAGATCATTTCCTGGAGGAAACCATGGCTGATGAAAGATAGAGGAGAACCTCGAGACCACGGGGACCAAACGCTTTCGATAGACATTCCATGTTTTTAGGATACTTGAAATAAAGATATTATTGCTAAGTCCAGTGGGGCATAGTTTCGGAGTAGTCCAAAGCACATCTTTTAGCGTAACAAGATGCAGTAGTGGGTCTAATGTCGATATCCTATCTAGCTGTTTGTTGTGTTTTAGTATCTTGATGACGTTTGATATAAGTATAGCTCTGTAATATATGCTTATGTCTGGAAAACCAAGTCCTACTTGAGTGATTCTTTGTTTTAGTGTGTTGAAGGCTACTTGGGAGTGTTTGCTGTTCAAAAGGAAGATATTGATCACCGATTGCCATTGTCGTAGGGTACTTGCTGGTATTTTGTTTGGTATGGTATGGAAAAGAAAAATAAATTTGGGGAGAACGAAACTTTTAATCAGGTGAAATCTGTCTTGCCAGGAAAACCTCATTTTGTCCCATTTTTCCAGGTCTGCCTTGATTTCTTGAACTTTATGCAGGTAATTCAGCTTCATCAGATCCTTCGTTGAAGATGTGATTTGTATTCCTAGATATGATACTTGTTTATCTGCCCAATGATATGAATGACTGGTTGTCAATCGGATAAGATCATCAGGGGCAAGATTGAGAGACAAAGTTTGCGATTTAGAATGTTTAACCTGTAGCCCTGAGATTGCACTGAAATTTGCTAGAGTGTTTTGTAGATGCATGAGAGAGTCATCCGGATTGGTTATATATAATAATATATCATCTGCAAACATGCTTAGTTTTTATTCATTTTCAGCTAGACGAACTCCTGCGATATTGGGATTATTTCGGATCTCAGAGGCCAGAGGTTCCAATGCTATTGTGAACAAAATTGGGGATAGGGGGGATGCCTTGTCAAGTACCCCTTTGAAGTGTAAATGTTTCTGAAGTTGTTCCATTGACCCTTATTTGTGCAGTCAGACAAGAATAGAGAGCTTTTATAATTCTAAGTAAGGTGTCGTCAAATTCCATGTGTTTCAGCAGAGCATATAGATATGATGTTTCTAACCAATCAAAAGCTTTCTCTATGTTTAGTGAAAGCAATGTCGTTTGAGGGCTCTGTCATGTTGTTGATGAAATAATATTGAGAGTCTTAAACATATTGTTAGTTAGGTCTCTTTTTCTTCTTCTGTCTCCCCACCTCATCACCTTCTCTGTCTCTGTCCCCTACTCCACCAGTCTTTCTATCTCTTTCTGTCCCTACCCCATCACTCTTTTCTTTCTCTTTCTGCCCTCCATCACTCTCCCAGCCTTCCACCTGCTTCCTCCCCACCTCACAGCAGCAGTGGTGGTAGCAGCTCTCCCAACCACCCATCTGCTTCCCACACACACACAAAAGCAGCAGCAGCAGTGGTGGCTCTCCAGGAACCATAGTGGATCTCCACACTACAGAGATCAGTTCCCCATAGGGTTGCCAGCTCCAAGTTGGGAAATTCCTGGAGATTTGAGGGTGGAGCCTTCTCAGGCTAAGGTTTGTGGCGGGAAGTGACATCAGCAGGGTATAATGCCATAGTCTCCACCCTCCATAGCAGTCATTTTCTCCAGGGGAACTGATCTCTGTCAGCTGGAGATCAGTTGTAATTCTGGGTGATCTCCAGCTCTCACCCGGAGGTTGGCAGTGCTAGTTGGCAGTGCTAGAGGAAATGGCTGCTTTGGAGGATGGCATCTATAGTGTTGTACCTGTCTGAGGTTCCTCAAAGAATTTGTTAACCTGGAGTTGGCAACACTATCTCCTTCCCACCCAACAGCCAATCGACTTTTATCTGCCCCTCTGTCTTCAGTGTTCCATCTCCTCCCCCTGTGAAAAACTAGGGTCTTTCTTCACAGTAGGGACCAAAGCAGCTTACATTATTCTTCTCTCCTTTTTATCTGCACAACCCTGTGAGGTAGGTTAAGCTGAAAGTATGTCACTGGTCCAAAATTACCCAGTGAGCTTCCACAGCAAGATGGGGATTTGAACCTGGATCTTGCAGACCCTATTCTGAAGCTCTAACCACTACACCACACTGATTTTCATAAAGTAGCTGCTGTTGAACAGTAGCAAGCAGCCAGACCTCGTTGAGTCATTCAACTCAGATGGTATCAAGTCACCCAGAGGTTGCTGCCAGGCTTAGGTTTGCCAGTCTCCAGGTGGGACCTTGAAGTTCCCCAGAATTACAACTGAATTCTGAACTCCAGACAACAGAGATCTGTCCCTATAGAGAAAATGGCTGCTTTGAAGGGTGGACTCTGTGGCATTATATCATGCTGAGGCCTCTCCCCTCCCTGAACCATGCACTCCTCAGACTTCACCACAAAATCTCCTGGAATTTCCCAACTTGGACCTGGCAACCCTAGCCAGGCCTGGTGCCACTGAGTTTTCCCTTGAAGAACAAAATAGGCCTGGAAAGGGGCCTGTGCCCTCCCCCTGCCTTTTATTCACAGAAACTGAAGCCTGGAATGTTGTGGTTGCCTAGCAACAGCCACTGAGGAAATACATTATTTTAAAGTTACAGGTAATCCTTTTATAATTTTCGGTATTCTTAAACCTCTTCAGTGGTTTTTGGTTTTTTGGGGTTTTTTAGATTTCACATTTTTCTGCAAACTTGGGACCCTTTTAAGGTTTGTAGAAAGATCTGTCTTGCCCGTTCACAGCTCCAGTTACCAAATTTAGTTCACAGCTCAGATTTAGCCGACTTCTCTATTAGTATATAGATGATGTATATAATGGACAATGAAGCTAATTATACAAGCATTCTCTCCACATTCTGACTCAAAATGGCTTGCATTTTAATCAGAGAAGGAAAGAACCACTTCTAAGGCTGCCAGAGTTGGACATGCTTCAATGTTGCCTTTTAATTAAAAGTTCAAATTTCTGAGAGAGTAGCTGGAAAAGAATGTACCGTAATCTTACACAAGGGCTAGGCTTACAAAACACAGGAGTCACATGGGCTTGTTTCCTGTCACACACTGTTAGCATCAATGACATTGCCTCTGCCAAGTTCACTTGATCTATGCATAAAAGATGCTGGCTTTTTGAGAGGAATTTGCCCAGCAGTGCCTCAGCCATCCAGAATTCCTTCACTGTTTTCCAGCTCCTGGCCTCTAATAACCAGTTCATTAATGCACTTGGCAAAACTTAACACTATGAGAAAGGAAGTAATCCTAATAACAGGTAGTTTATCTTTCATTATCAGCCCCCCCCCGCCCCCCAAAATATGTTGTTGTATTTTCGGTGCTGCAGAGCAGTTTTGTGGCTGACATCTGAGAGCAGGTTCTTATGTTACCCCATCAGTATGGGAGCCTCGGTAGAGTCACCCCATTCCTGCAGCTCTGGAATAACATGAGAAGCCTCCATGGGAGGAGCTCACATTGCAGCTCCTCCCTGTATTTGTGTCAGCCATCTGGAAACTGAGGTAATGATTTTGTGGGAAGCCGGCAGCACTGAACTCCTCCTGAACAGCTCGAAGCTTCTCATGTAACCCTAGTGGCACAAGAAATCATTGTGTTTGTCGCTCTCATGCTCCTGAGGTGACCTAAGAATCTACTCAGCCAGCCATTCCATTCCAGCCTGAGAAGAGGATTCTGGGCTCCACCTCTTCATATGGCAAATGGGAGGAAGAGGGATCAAATTACAAAGTGAAAGAAAAAGGAAAGTTCCACCCCTTTTTAGTAATGTTTGTCCACAATCATTTGCAAAGTTGCTTTATACGTTAAATTTTGCCCTCTCTTTCTTAGCTCTTAGATTTCAGGTGTCATGTTTCAATTCCTGTGAAATGTTAAAAATACTATACAGATAATGAGTAGCACTTTAACACTCCCCTAGTGCAAAAAAATTCCACATAGTAAACTAGCACAGCAGGTAGAACACTTGCAGTTCCTTCCTCTGTAATGTGCCTAATCAAACATGCACAGAACTTAAAAAAAAAAGTGCATGAGCATTACAAAAAAATGAAGTGTTTCACCTGCAGTCTGAAATATGGTACAATCCAAAAGTCAGCTAACTCAGACTACCTCCTCATTCTGTTAAACAGTTCTCATAGTTGCATCAAAACTTGAAGTATGATCAGAAAATGAAGTAGATAACGACACAAATGATAGACAACTAATATTTGGGTACATAGAGCAGTTATCCTGAGTTATTCTAATGGTTTTATAGGCTTTTCATAAGCATTACACATATTTGAGACTTCCGTGTTCAGAAGTAATGGAACTTCTGTGTTCAGAGGCAGTGTCTCTCTGATTACTAGATTCTGGGATCAAACAATAAGGGATGGCTCTCATGACCTTCTTGAGAACATCCTAGAGATCTGTCTGATCGTTGCCAGAAAATCCTGAGTCAGATGGTCTGAAATAGTCTTAAGAAATTGTTGGAACATTTTTAAACTTGCTTTAAAAAACTAATTTCTTTCAGTCAAAATACTGAGAGCCAAATCACATACCCCACCTCATGGATTTCCTTTCATTGCTGACTTTTTGTGACCTTCTGAAGTGATCATATCAGCATTGTATGATTTGTTTCACAGAAAGTAAAGTGAAGTAGTGAGAACCAATCACACTCCAGTTAGTCCTCCCCCTTTATATACCTTAGGGGTGTACATCTGGATATTTCTGATCTGAAACAGCACCTGAAATTACCTGTTCAGTTTTGGATTGGAAATACACAAAACTAAACTAAACAGGGAACTCTGGCCACTGTTTTGGATCAGAAACATCCAAGTGCACACCCCTAGCCTGCAAAGTTCTGTTCTGTGTTATATTTCTTGATCACACTAGGGACTGACAGAAGCTAGGAATGTGCTTTATAGAAAGACCAGCCTGATACCTGTGCTTCGCTACGGTATTTAAGTTCTGTAAATCCAGTTGTAATACTGATGATGTGAAATCTGAAATGTGACATTAGTTGTAGGAATTCTAACAGAGAAGATTGTAGTGTAAGAAATGAAGTGAGACATATGTACTCCCCCCCCCTCTACTGAAGGACCTCTCTCTAACCACATTGGTGGTTCTGCCCTCAGGTGCTAGGATCACCAGGCTGCTTGATGAGCTCACTCTGGAGGAGGCCACATAGAACTGTCCATTTAAGAAGCGGTCGTCTGTTAAGTCAACTCCTGCCACCTTCCACAAAAGTGATGGCCTCTTTACTTGTGTTCTTGGATTATTTTGCTCATATGGAGACTGTGTTGTTCTGAGCACCTCAGAGTGATCTTGCTGGTACTTGGCCTGTGCAGCTCAGTGCCCTGCAGGAGTACTATGCGCAAATGTCTTTGCCACATTCCTAAGTTGCCTCTCTTTGTAGCGTTGGTGTATCTGGTTCGACGCTTGCCAGGAGCTTTCTTGGAGACAGTGAGAGGTGTGAGGGGGAGTTGGTGTGAGAGAATGGTGATATGGTGGACATTTCTTCAGGTTCATGAGGGAGGCATGCATCAAAATGGCTCCTAGAAATGTCCTTTACTATCTCCCCATAAACATTAATTAACTCAATTGCCATGCTGGCTTTTAAAAAAAATGTCTATTCAGGAGTCTTGAATCACTGATTTCTGTAACTGTCCTCCACTGTCTACAGTCTCTTTTAACTGTGTTTTTACCTCAGATCATTGAGATCCACAGCTGAGCAATCAAAGGGAGGTATGGTGCAAACAGGCAGCTTTTACCTCAGAACTCTGAGCTTCACAGTTGATCAATCAGTCGAGGGGGGGGAGGCAGCAGCCTGCCAGGCACATGGAAAACAATTGGGGGGACAACCTTTTGCCCCCCTTTCCCCTTAGGGGGTCATGTTTCTCAGAAATTGCTTCATAGTAGGGGTTGACGTCATGGAAGGAATGCACTCCCCTTATTTTGGGTTTCTTGGTGCAGGGGTTTGGCCTGGGCATTGAATTGAGGGGGAGGGCATACCCCCCCCTTTTAACAAAATTGTCTCTCATTTATGTTACATTTAAGAAGTGGGACATAACTACGTATTCAAAACACTATCCAAGCAATCAGATATTAAGCAAGTTCATAGGAATCAATTTTCTAGAACCCACATCGTGAGAAGTTAAATAACCTAATAAAGGAAACCAGTTTTCTACAAATGTGTAGTATATTTCCATTGTGGGTGGGAGTGTGGCTAAGCTGGGCCAGCAGCACCGCTAATGTGATCCTGCTGGGGAAGCATCCCTGATGGATTAAAGTACCCTGGTCCTGCTCCTACACCTGACAAACACCTGCCTGTCTGGTGTTGGGGGGGATTATGTTTAAAGGCATCAGGGAGGCTGGGCCAGCAGCAGGGCTAAGGCAATCCTGCTGAGCAAACCTCCCCAGCGGCTGTAGGAGGGGGAGGGGAAGTAGTATTAGAACCCACTGTGGAGGTGGGGCTGGCAGGATCACTAAGACTGCTGGGGTGGGCTCCCTTGTGGCTTTAAGCACCCTGCAACCACTGCTGCACCTGACAGACAACTGCCAGTTAGGTGTAGGAGGTGGGGGGAGTGTGTTGGAAGCCATCAGAGAAGCTGGGCCAGCAGCATTACTGCACCTCACAGGTAGTTGTTGGCCATTTCTGATTTCCTCAGCTGTCATGAGCTCTCTGCTGTCTCCTGTAACTGTTGTGTTGTTGTTTTTTACCTCAGAACACTGAGTTCTGCAGCTGACCAATCAGAGAGTGGGGGAAGCAAGGAGGAAGCAGCCTGGCAGCTGCATAAGAATCAATGGGGGGAGCACATTTTACCCCTTTTGACCCCTTTAGTGGTCGAATTTCTAAAAATGCCTTCTTAGCAAGCACCTATGTCATGGTAGGAGTGCTCTCCCCGAATGTGGTGTTTCTAGGTCCAGCGGTTTGACCTGGGTGTTGATTTTATGGTGAGGGGACTTTCTTATATATATATAGATGAAGGATTCACAGAATGTATAAATAGGTCCTGGATGCTTAATATAGCAGTCTATCTACTGTGAGCTATGTTATTTATTTAATTATTTAAATATGTTTAGCCCACCTAACATAGAAGTGGGACCCAGGACACATGAAAACATAAATTTTAAAAAAATAAACCTTCAAGCAAACTAAGGAAATGATAAAACCCAACAAAGTCCACAAGGTACCATAGTGATGCCTCACATAAACATTACTTCTTCCTTCCCCCCGATGAAACTAAAAACAATTTCCAGAAACCATTAGGGGTATGGGGATATCTTGCAGAAAAGTTACATTTACACTCTCTGGAAGAACAAGTATAATGATTTCCTCTTGTCTTCCAGAAGGCTGTTCCATATCTCAGGGACCACCACTGAGAAAGATCATGCACAACCCATGGCCAAATGCACCACAGTACGTGAGGACAACTAAGTGAGAACAAGAACAGGAGCTGGACATTGAAACAAAGATGGAACATGAGTTCAAACAGAAAGAGGTAGTCCTGGCAAAATGATTCACCAGTAATCACCATTCCAACTCATTCGCCCCACAATGTGTGTTTGCAACTGTGATGCACCCTTACAATTTGTAATGTAGTTTTTAATGGAAGTCTCAGAATATCTGCTGCTGCAAGCCATCAAGATAACTACACCAGTTTCTTTTGCTGGCATATCACATTGTAGAATTTGGCTGTTAGTGAATGTCAGTGAGTAGAAGCTGCTGTTTATGGCATTTGAAGTTAGCTAGTTTTTCCCACCATCTCTCTGGAATATTATAACAGCTCTGGAGCAGCTAGACAATCATAATTGCATAGCTGGTCCACTTTTGAAACAAATTCCATTACTGCTGTGTAATTTCAATTCTAGAAAGGCATAAGAAACTGTACAAGATAAGATTTTACCCTGAATGAAGTGATTCATTTAGCAGGCATGTTTCTTGAAATCAAGGCTCAAACATCTTGTCAGAAGGTATAATTTAATCAGCGGGATATGCCCCCAAATTTCATAGAGAACACAAGCAGAACCTTGCTGGATCAGACCAGTGGCCCATCTAGTCAAGACCAGTTATTCATCCTGTTTCATACAGTGGCCAAAACAGTTGTCCTGGATGGCCAACATATACGGCATCAAGGCCTTCTTCTGATGTTGCCTCCTAGCACTGGTATTCAAAAGTTTACTAACTCTGGGCTTCCGGTCTGGCTTCTGTGAATGGCGGTCGCAACTCTGGGAAGCTCCCGGAGGTGATTCACCCACGCGCGGCCAAGGGGGGGAATCCGCACAAGCGGAGACCCTAAGGAGCCTCAGTGAGAGGCTCCAATCCAGGGCGCTTAGGGGATGTGCCTCTTTCCTGGCCCGAAGGTCGGAAATTGAGGTTCGCCCCATGCCCCAATGCCCCTTGCCGCGGCAGTGCCCTGCACGGGGACTAGCAGAACCGCCGGACGTCACCGAGTGATGAAGCGGAAAAGCGTTTGAATGGAAGATATTCAGCTAAAACTGTGAGTTGCCAGTCGGAAACGGGAAAAAAGGAGTGAAGCGCATTCCCCCCCAGTGAAAAAGCGCAGGGAAGGAGGGGGAAAGCCCCCCCGACTAAACAGAGAATGATTTAACAGAGAGAAAAGGGGGGAGTGAAATTCAAAAAGAGTGGTGTTACCTTTTGGTGAATTGTTAAAGGAGAGGTAGGAAGATCCATCCGTTAGCTGCGCAGCACGAACTTTTAAAAAGTAAACAATAAAATAAAGATGTTGGGGCAGAAAAAGTTTCAGGAGAAGCCGACAAAGAAGCTGGGAGGAACTTCCGGTGCTGGCTCCCGCCCCTTGGAACCGGCTGTCACTCAGCAGGAGAGGAGGCTTTTGCGCACTCTGCTGGAGCAAATGCAAAAAATAAATCAAACGTTGACAAGCATGGAAAGTGTTCTCAGTAACCAGCAGATCCAGTTGAATGATACAGCTAAGAAAATGGAAGACATCGCGCAAGAATGTCTGGTAGCAGCAGAAGATACTCAAAAGGTCAAGAAGAAGGTGGATAAAATGGGAAAGCATCAAGAAATGCAAGATAAAAAGTTATTGATGCTTCAAATGGAAAAATCAAATTTGACTCTCCGATTTCAAGGCATAAAAGAATTGGAAAAAGAGGATCTCCGAAGTATTTTAGCGGAAGCTTTGGCACCACTCACCGGCTGTGAAGCGGATAAAATAAGCGAGGAAATGGATCTGGTCTACAGAGCCTATTCCAACTTTACAAAGATGAATAATTTGCCGGGAGAAGTGGTGGTCAAGTTTACAAAGCAGAGAATTCGGGATCAAATATTGAGAGCATCTTCGTCAACGCCTATGAAGATTGGAGAGCAGACGGTCAGAATTTTGAAAGATGTTCCATTTGAAATTCGAATGAAGAGGAAGGCATATAAAGGACTGACCTTATTCTTGCAAAACCACCAAATTAGTTATCGCTGGTTGATTCCAGAAGGACTTACTTTCAAGTTTAAAGATAAAAGGGAGAAGATTGACTCCATTTTCAAAGCTCAAGACTTTTTGAAGAGACACGCCAGCTCAGAGGAGGCAGCACTTGCCAGATGGGAAGAATTGGACAGTGAACGAGACAGCGGCTCGGAGAGGGAGGACAAGACTCCGGAGGATGAAGGAGCGGGGAAAGGGCCATCTTACAACCTGAGAGACATAAAAGGAAGGCAGCCCAGAACATGAAGACTGGTTCGGAAAGCGCATGAAAAGACATTACTAACAATAAACCAAAGGGACACTACTAATACATTAACATTTATATTTGTTTTTCACAGGTCAAGATGAAAAACGATTGACAACTCGCAGAAGAAGCCAAAAGAAGATTTGTTTAATACTAACAAAAGATTAACATATTAATAAGAGCATCACTCAACCTTTTCTTAGTCCCGCTATATACCTTCCCCTTTTCTGATATTAAAAGCAATAAACTCTCTCCTTTTTAGGAGAGTTAATAATAATTTAAAAAGTTTACTACCTCTGGATGTGAAGGTTCTGTTGAGTCATCTTGGTTAGTAGCCATTGCTGGACCTCTGTGGATTCTGTCTACACCTCTTTTAAAGCTATCTCTGTTAGTGGCCATCACAATGTCCACTCTGTCTTGAACAGACAATGAAGAAAATCCATTTTGGGGGATGAAGTTATAGCTCTGCTGGATCTCTTGTCAAGGTAGATCAATCTATCTACTGTTTACTGTGCTGGCAAGGTGGGATATAAACTGAAATAAATAAATAAATAATAAATAAATACTTATGCAAGAAATATACAATCTGTCGGCTATTAATTTTAAAGACAGCCTTGAAGAGAGATTATTCTCTTCAGGCTGGTTTGGCAGACATGCATATAGAAAATGTAGATAAATAATATTCCAAGCATGGGATCAACCACACAACAACAGCATCTCTATGAAAAAGAATGAGTGGAATTTTCAGTACTTTACTTCAAAAGCCTAACATATTTTTATAACAAAGATCAAAGGGTTTCTCTCAGAAATGCATGGCTTGTGCTGACCAACTGGTAAACTGGAGTTTTGTAGAGACAGCTGCTGCCATAAAGTGCCTGAGGAATAAGAAATACAGACAAGGTGGTTGGATAAACACCTTTTATTAGCTGAATCAATTTTGGAGCAAGAATATAACTTTTCCAGCTCCACAGTACTATGTAGTGGCAGACAAAACAGGGATCTGTAGCGTGTAATTGTAGAAAACAGTAAGGGTAGACCATCAAAGATTATATACACCTGAAATATCTATGATATAGTGAATATGTGTTTAAATTACAAATAAACGTCTATAATGAGTTGGTGGTCCACAACCCAAAACTAATACAATGTCCCCAAATATAATCATATGTGCTCATGGCATATCATACATTGGTACTGAGATAAAAATAAATAGTGATTGCGCTCACAAACGCTGATAACAATGTATGCACATAAATCCAACCAGTCGATTCCCCTTGCTTAAATTCAATAAAACTGTCCGAAGACCTCCAGCAGTTATAAATAAAGCAGAGGATGGCCAGTGAACAATCTCCTACAGCCAAACACCTTTCCCAGGTATATGGATGTTTAAATTTCTCTTCTTCTGATTAAGTGGCTGAATAATGGGACTGTAAGTAATAACATAACAATCTATGCAATACCTCCAATATTCATGAAAATTAGCAGAAAATGACAATATAAACACTTACTCCGATTTCAAAGTGAATTACGTGTACTACCAGTTCTTTTAGCTATTTTGAATCCCAGGGTTCTCTCAAACAGTAACAGCACTATCCCACATTAAAGTACACTAGCTAATGGATTACAGCTGTATCATTCTTAAAGCAACAGTAATACAAAAATGAGCAATTCAAATAAAGGCAGAATAATCCAGGTTCTGATTAATTCCAAATGGGGCATCGATCTTAAGACCATAAATAAAATGGGTCTCCTTTTGTAAAAGAGTTTGCATGATATTTTGGGTGACATGAGGTCTATTATGGTACAGAAAAATCATACATACAAAAAATAATTTCTTCTGCAGAACGACCGGCCTGAATATAATGCTCTGCCATAGGTGCTTGAGTAATTTTATGATGTACCCTTGAGCAATGCTGAAGGACACGTGTCCTAATAGAGCATGTGCACATGCCTACATATTGTAATCCACAGGGGCAAATAGAGATATACACAATATTTTTGGATTAATGTGTTGCAAAAAGGGGGCATTTGATTTTTATATTCTTAATAGGTCCAACATAAATTTTCATGCTGCACATCTGCATTTATGAAAAACTCTGATGCTATCGACCCCTCCTTCCGATTTATTTTCTGAAATGTCTGATCTCACTAGAATGTTCCTCAAATTGTGGTGTCTCCTGAAACCAATATGTGGAGGCTTGCTACAGCCAGGCAGATGTGAGACTATATGCCAATTTTTATATATAATATGTTTGATATTGTTAACCAAATAGGAACATTGAAAGGCGGAGTACTAGATGAAACTTTTGAGCATCAATTGTCAGATTGTCCCAATGTCTTTTGAGAAGACCAGTAGCAACATGAAACCTCATTTCAGATGGGAGCGAGGGAGCTGTAGGAAGGGCAGAAAATTCACCTGATTTTGCTATTCAGGGCTGCTATTTCTCCTGCAGGACAAAGGGGGGGGATTACAGGAGTGGAAAAGTTAAATATCTTTTCCTCTGTGCCATCAGGTTGGATCCACTGGCTTTTTCAATGTCAGCCAATTGCCCTTCTTACTACAATCCCTGTCCCACATGGTTTTTGCCCATGACCCTTTGTTGCTCAAATAAAACACCGTCCTCCCTTTTTCACCAGCTTAAAAAAAAAATGAGAGCCAGCAAAACTGTAGACCTCACAGTTGTGTGGAAATGGAATTCTTTCAGGCCTAGCTGTTTGTCAGAATGGGACCACTATTCTGAGTACTTATCTCATTCTGTCTTGCCTTTGCTGGGTTTCAAATAGGATATACATGCAATACACAACTTTAGAATGTTGAACTGCACAGTGGTATAAAACAAAGTTTGAGTCCAGTGACACCTTTAAGACCAATGAAGTTTCATTCTGGGTATAAGTTTCCGTGTGCATGCATACTTCTTCAGAACTGGTATGTGATTTTACACGCATAGAAGCTGTTAATTTCAGTATTATTGATTATTTGAAATTATTTATTGTTACTATTATTGCCTTTTTTGTATTTTTGTTGTTATTTTAGATGCACTGCGACAACATGTCTGGAGACGCAGCTGAGCTTTCAGCTGAGGGGATTCAGCTGAGAATATTGTGTGGAAAAACTGTGTTTAGCAGTGTGTGGAAGCACTTAGAGTTGTTGCAGAGTCCTGGCTGATTGAGAGAGGGAGAGGAACGGGCATTGTTTGACTGGGATTGACTGAAATTCAGTATTTAAGAAAGCAGCTTGCCAGAGGCACGAGCCTCTGGCACAAGCCGAAGGGCAAGCTAAAGGGCTCTTTGCCTGTGGCTCTTCGCCTAGGGACTCTTAGACTAGGGGCTCTGTAAGAAGCCCAAAAAGAGCCAGAAAGACAAGGCCCTAGGCTCTTTGTCTTTCCCGTAATTTGACTTCGATAAGGAAAACCACATAAATACCAAGGGTTTTTAAAGGGGGATAACATTTACTTATTTTAAAAGAATTATGAAGCCAGAATGCCAGCAGGGGGTTGGGGGCTATCCAGTGTTTTGCACGGAGTGTCACATGTATGACTATCTGCCCACTGGGCAGAAGTCTTGGGTGTGTCCTCGGTGCAAGGAGCTCCTGGTTCTCAGGGAACGTGTGTGCTCCCTTGAGGCCAAGGTGGCTGACCTGGAGAAGCAGAGACAGTCAGCTAGGCACACAGAAAAGACTCTCGGGGACTTGTTAGCTACGTCCCACTCTGGATCTGGCAGCCCCGCTGCTGTCAGGGAGCATGAGGGTCTAGGGGAAACAGGGCACCATGCTGAGGATAAGGGGAATGTGCCCTCAGAAGGGACCTCTTCCCCAGCTGGTGAGCGGCTCTCCTTTTGCACCAAGGAACCATCCCTGAGCAGGGTGGGAGGGGGGCTCTTGGTAGTGGGTGATTCGATCCTTAGGCAGGTAGACAGCTGGGTGGCGAACCCGCGTACTGACCGTATGGTGACTTGCCTGCCTGGTGCGAAGGTAGCGGACATTACGCGTGTTTTAGATAGGCTGGTAGATAGTGCTGGGGAGGAGCCAGTGGTCGTGGTGCACACTCCACATCTGGTAAGTGGAGTACACCGGCACACTCCACATCTGGGAAGTGGAGTGTACCGGTGGCTTACCGCCGACAATGCGCCTTAAAAAATTAGTACCTCCAAGGTACTAGTAAATGTTTGCCATGGGCTGCCTCCAGAAACCCGTGGTGTGATTGTGCCAGCACGCAGCATTCCCCTCGGGTCCCTTGTTTACCCGCCGGTGCCGAGGGAAGGACCCGTGGTGTGCCGCTGGCGTGTCTGATCATGTAATCGTGCATCAAACTGCGCCGGGGCAATTAGCCATGCCTCCCCCCCCCGCGGTATCCGGCCTGTGTGACCGGTACCTTAAATTTATTATCCAGATCTTGCTGGTTTTACTTCTGTGTAGTTAACTGAATAGTAGGTTAATATAGACACCATGAGAAAGCAATAATGGTGCTGATAACCCAAATTTTTAGCTGGTTATATTATTAAGATATTTTCAATAGAACAATACAGTTATTCTGTTTTAATTTTACAAGTACAAACTTTCCTTAACTTAGTATTTGTTTTTTCTTTTGAACTTTTAGGAGGTTAAATGAATAAATTCAATGCTAGTTCTGTAGGGTGTGTGGAAGAGACCTACCTTTATTCCCCCACTTAGCCAATATATGTGGGCAAGCTTGCTTATTTTATCCTCATTAGAGGGAACTTGCTCGTGTGCCAAAGACATCCAGGATGGGGCCCGGGACTCCCCAGCTATAAGGTAAGTTAGACTTGGCAACCCTACTGTGCTCCCTCCCCTCTCCAAACCTTGTCCTCCCTGGGCACCACCTCCAAACATCTTGGCTTCTTTGGCATCTTTCAGTCTCTCCCCACAAAAGCTTCTGTCCCTGGTGCCTGTTCTGCTGTAGTTGTTTCTGGAGTTCCTTTTCCTTTATCGGCACTCCTCTGGGACAAGAAGTACTCCATTCTTCTTACATCTGCAGATGGTGCTGCATCCTGAATGAAACAGGTTCAAAACAAGCTGGTAGGAAGGAGGCATTGAGAACCAGAGGTCAGTTTAGTGTGCATGCCCACAAAAGCTTATACCTAGAATTAAACTTTGTTGGTCTTAAAGGTGCTGCTGGGTACAAACTCTGTGATTGGAAATCAGTTAAGTGCTGGCTTGCAGCAAGTCCCTGTGCTCTGCACCAACCTCTGGGGATTTCTGCAGCATTGGGAGAAGGGAGAAAAGCTGCAGACAGTGGGGCTGAGCACAGGAGGAAGCATTTATTTGCTTTCAAAATCATGGAGGGGGAGAAATCCACTCCCTGCTTCCCTGCAAGACTGTAAAAAGGGAAGAGGCAAGCTGGCCCCAACTTTAGCCCTAATAATAGTGTGTGTGCACAGCCTGTTTACTTGGGAGTAAGGAAGGGAGAAAGACACACTACAACACCCCTCAGTGGCTTCTCAGACGGGCACCTAAGAAAGGAGGGAAGGTTTGTTTTGTTTTGTTTTCCACTGTCCTCAGTCTCCTGTGGGCTGGCGAGCAAGGAGGAGGAGGAGAAGACATGAGATACACTTTGGAGGAAAAAACCTGCTTATTTGATACGTAGTTAGTTTGAAGGGGGAGATTGGGATGAGGAGGTAGCTGCCAACATTTGTGATTAAAGATTGGAGTGGGGGCACAGCGAAATCGATAGGGGGCATTGCAAAATTGGCAGGGGTGCTGCCGGTGCTGCCCCCATGCTGGCCCCTGGACAGGGCTCTGCTGGCTTCTGGATTTGGCTGCATCCAGGGCTCGCCTGCAGTGCCCGAAGTTGCCTTCACCCCACTCAGTCGATGATGGCTGAGGTGGGTGTTGTGGAGGCAGCAAGGGCGAGTGGGAGTGAATGCCAAGGTTTGGGGGTGGGTGGGAAAGCAAGGGTGGAGGGAGTGAATGTCAAGGGTTGGGGGTGGGAAGATAGCAAGGGTGGGGGGAGTGAATGCTAAGGGTTGGGTGTGGGTGGGAAGACAGCAAGGGGGGAGTGAATGCCAAGGGTTGAGGGTAGGAAGACAGCAAGGGTGGGGGGGAGTAGTGGAGTGACAAGGGTGTGGGGGTAGTTGAGAGGAAGAGGGAAAGAAGGCGAGATAAAAGGGAATTGCTTCCTTCCTTCTTCCTCTTCTATCAATCGTCTCTCTCTTTCTCCCCTTTCCCTTCTCTGTCAATCTACCCCCATATCTTTTGCCCCCCATTCCTTCTCTGTCAATCGAGCTCCCTTCTCTTATAACCTACCCCCCATTTCCCCCTTTCTCTCATTTCCTTCCCAACAGCTGCCATCTAAACATGCCTTGTCTTTCTCTGTCTTTCTCTTCCCTCTCCAGTCCCCCTGGCCAAAGCCAGGGCACTTATCCAGAGCCTCTGTCTAGAGCTCGCTGTATTTATTCCCACAACAGGCCTTATTTCTAGTTATATATAACAGTATTATATGCAAGTGATCATAATACAACTTTTGCATGACTCGAATATGTGAACTGCATTAATGTCCTCTTGAAAGTGCACATTTTGTGCCTGGTTGCACATTTTTAAAAATCACTGGGATTTTTTAAATATTTGGATTTAACCATTGTTGATATTATGCTTAATTATTGTATTGTATTTTATCATGTTGTTGTAACCTGCCCTGAGCCTTGTGGTGCAGGGGAGGGCAGGCTAGAAATCAACCAATCAATAAATGGTAGGAGTGGCCTGTCCTGATCATTGGACACTCCTGCATCTATGGCATATGGATCATCTGTCTAACATCAGTTCTTAAATTTCAAATATCAGTTAGCAGGTCTGAGGGCCAGCAAGCCAGAAAGGTACTATTCCAATAATAACTGTGGGAGAGGAAATTGCAATCTGTTTTGAGACATTCCTCAAAACATGACAAAAAAAAAGACTAACCACGTTCAGTAAATATTTTCTGTGTTTTTCATGAGTTCTATCCATAAGAACGATATAAACCTAGCATACAGGTGGAATTGTTTTGACATGTGTCACAGATGACAGCCTTTTCTCAAAAGGCTTCAGGCAGAATGAAAGCAAGAACCAAGTTATTTTTCTTTACAGGAAAATAAGCCTGTACTTTAAGTGTCTCCAAGACGTTTGGTAATATTGGGGAGTCCTGGTGTGACACCTAAATATTTCACCAAGTCAATATTTTCCCCATTAGTTGAGGAACAACACCTACAGTCTTTTATAAATGTCAGTTCTCACCTATTATTGCATATTGGGGGGGGGGGCTCTTGTAAGAGACATCATTTTTCATGTGTCTGTGACTGGAAATATCTACTCATTTTTTAAAAAAATAAATAACTTAGTGGAATGCTCTCTTACAGTGTGTGGGTTGTTTATGCAGTAAGGGCTTGTACATTTTAAGGTGCTCAGGTAGTGTGGTACAATTCATCTCTGTGTGTTATAAGTAAAGAGATTCTATATATTACCATCACCAGTACTTTAAGAAACTGTAGTAGTTATAATGGAATTGCTTTTAGATGATTTTGTGTTGTTTTAATTGTATTTATGCACTGATTGTGAGCCGCCCTGAGCCTGCATTGCGGGGAGGGCAGGGTACAAATAGGATAAATAAATAAATATTGTTATTAATTTACATGTATTAATAACTTTTCAACTGTAAATGTTCTCAGAGCGACTTACTGAATGGAAGATAAGGGTTGGAAAGAGGACAAGATTAGAGTGGGTTTGAAATGCATTTCAACTGCAGGATTTGGAGATGTAAAACCTTAAACCAGTGGTGTCAAACTCATTTGTTATGAGGGCCAGATCTGACATAAATGAGACGTTGTTGGGCCGGGCCATGTGTGTCATAAAATGTAATGCCAGGTAGCAGACATATAAACTTTATAAAGGACACAGACAAATGCAATTAACTTTCACATTGCTTTCTTACTGAGAAAGACTGGATCATGAGGGCATGAACACAGTGAAAAGGGGGAGGGAATTCAGTTGCACCCAGGAGAGCCCTGGCATAAGGAGCCTAAAAAAACACACATACAGCATAAGGAGCCAAACAAAATACACACACACTGTAGCGAGGCACACAAAAGCTCATACTGTGAACAAAACTGTGTTGGTCTTAAAGGTTCCTGGTATTTCTGCCGTGCGATTGAGGCAGCCCAGCAAAGCAAGCTCTCCCTTGTTCTCTCCTTCCCTGCCTCCATTCAGGGAGGAGCCTCAGACAGTGGAAGGAAAGAAAGGTTTCCCTTTGTCTCCTGTATACAATTGAGGCAGCCTGGCCAGGAAGTGAGCTCTGGCTGGTTCCCTCCCACCCTGGGAGGAGGAGGGGGAGGAGCCTCAGCCAGTGCTTTACTAGATTCTCTATCACACAGGAGAGGTTTGCCTATCTATGTCTCCTGTGCCATTGAGAAAATCTGGTAATTTAAGCTGTGAGAGAAATGTTGTTCAACTGAAGGCATGGAAGACTAGCTGAGCACTGTGTTTGTGACAATATTAGGTGCATAAAAACTCTATCCTTGATCTGTGATGAGTGTTATTTATGTGCCAGTCATGGGGGAGAAAGTCATTTCGCAACTAGGCAACCAAAGGTGAGAAAGTCTTTTCTATTGCATAAGTGTATAGCTGACCAATTCTGGAGATAATGAATGCATCCAGAGTCAAGTAGGTCCAAGTGCCACTGAAATAATGTTTATGTGCCTGTGCCTAAGTGTTAGGAATCTAAGCTTTGAAATGGGTTGCTCGACTAGATGGACCACTGGTCAGATCTAGCAGAGCTCTTCTTATACTCTGATGTCTAGAAACCCATGAAAACAGTTGAATTTACTCAAATGCAAGACTTGAACCTTTTCCACATGCTTGACGTATTCCTGATTTTCTTGAGAGTTGATCCACAAGTATTGGAATCGGTTTGGGCATGATTGTTTCACACATCTCTTCCCCCCCCCCTTGCATTTTCACAATTGTGGAGTCCGTTGTTATTGGTGGTGTCAGAGCACCCCCCCTATTCAAAAAGGCCCTAAAATATTTCCTCAAAAATGGGGGGGGGGTGGCGGAAAGGCGAAAAAGGAAACCATCACAGTTAAAGCCTCCTTCTGGAAGTAGAAGCCCATGACCGGAAATTACCAGCGAGCTTTCACAGCTATTAGCTGACTCTTTGCACACTCTGCTGACACAGATGACTAA
>NW_015169259.1:27329-58523 GCF_001447785.1 Gekko japonicus
ACACTGTGCTGACCCAGATGACTAATATCAATCAGCAACTGAGTACTTTGAACCAGAACTTTGCTGCACAACAACTGGAACTAAACAAGACTAAGAAATTATCAGAGCAAACAGCAGAAACACTGAAAGAAGTTGATGTCAAATCTAAAAAGGTGAAAAGTATGTACAGGAGTTGGAAAAGAAAAGAATTACTGACAAATCTCACCTGCTACAACTACAAATGGAAAAAGCAAGTTTTGTCCTGAGATTTCAGGGGGTTCCTGAGACAAAAGGAGATAATCTAAAGCAAGTACTGGCTGATCTGCTCGCACCAGTTGCAGATTTGAAAATAGAATATCTTCAAAGAGAAATGGATGTCATCTATAGATCATATTCGGAATATATTAAGACAAATAATCTGCCTGGAGAAATAGTGGTTAGATTCTCAAAAAGACATGTGAGGGATCAAATCTTGAAAGCAACAACAGGAACACCCCTGAAAATCAATGGAAATACTATTCGGATCCTAAAAGACATTCCATTTGAAATTAGAAAGAAGAGGAAGAAATTAAAAGACTTGGCTTTATTTTTACAAACAAACAACATACAGATCAAATAGCTGATCCCCGAAGGCCTACTCTTCAGAATAAATGATAACAAAGAAAGAATTGGCTCTGTTAAGAAAGCTAACAAGTTTTTGAAGCGGCAACTGGGAAGGTCCGAAGAAGACGACAAGGAAGACAAGATAAAGAAAGTGGTGAAGACACTTCTTCAACTACTGAGTCGGATTTGGGGGCTGCAGCCCCCAAAAGAGACTATTATTTGAGGAAGAGAAAAGCCAAGAAATGAGATGCTGAGGAACTCTGAATTCCACTTTCAAGAAGCTGTATTGTTTTTACTAAGCTTGATGCTTTTGTGATTGACTTAAATGGTAACTGATATCAGGTTTTAGGGAATAGTAAGGTAAAGGTAAAGGTCTCCCTTGCTCGAAAGCCAGTCGAGTCCGACTCTAGGGTTGCGGTGCTCATCTCCGTTTCAAAGCCGAAGAGTCAGCGCTGTCCGAAGATGTTTCCGTGGTCATGTGGCCGGCATGACTAAATGCCAAGGCGCACGGAACACTGTTACCTTCCCACCGAAGTGGTACCTATTTATCTACTTGCAATTTCTTGCTTTCGAACGGCTAGGTTGGCAGGAGCTGGAAGTAGAGACGGGCGCTCACTCTGTCTTGCGGCACCCGGGTCTCGAACTGCTGTACTACTGACCTTCCACAGCCTGCAGTTCAGCATCTTAACCACTTGAGCCACCGCAGCTAGTATAGAATATATACTAATATATAGTATATATAGTATATAGTATATATAGTATATATAGCATATAGTATATAATATACTATAATATAGAATAGTAGCTAGATTTAAACATTCAAGTTCATTGTAATATTAATAGAATAGATTAACATTGTATAAGCTTATGTAATGGTCTTCACTACTTGGGTTTTTAGTGGTTAACTTTCCTTTCTCCTGTAGATATTAGATTCCCTACCCTATTTTTCTTTGTAGTTTATAGAAAAAAAAAATCCCCTTAGGGGGGGCCAAAAAAAAAAGGCCCTAAAATATTGATGTATCACTGTAGTGTTGTAATAATAGTTTAAATAGGTTCTCTGAATTCCCAGCTTTCATTTTTTTAAAAAAAGTCTCTAGCTCCTTTTCTGATGGAGATATAAGAAAAAAGGCATTTCTCTGCTAGGGAAGAAACAAACTTACTTTTATTTTTTTTTATAAAATGAAAGTGGGAATTCAGAGAAGCTGCTTAAACTATCAGCACAGCATTACAGCAATATACCAGTATTTTAGGGCCTTTAAAAAACTGAAATCACTCATCTTCAGGGTGGGGGAGAGAGGGAGTGGCTTAATGATGACAACAGTCCAATCATTGAAAGGTGGGCTGGAGGTGGGCAGGAGAAATAAAACTAATAGAAACATTATGCATGAGGAAAAAGCTGACTGAAAATCAGCTTCCAGAAAAACATTGGGGTAAAAGTAGTCTCGAAAGAAATGGGGGGGGGACCCAGAGGGGGGGAAACAAACAAAGCAAAGTGAAAACTAAAGACACAAAAATGCATGTGGAAATCAGAGGATAAACCAAAGCAATATGAGGCGAGAACTGACAAAAAAAAAATCCTATGCCATCAAAATAAAGAGCGGATCAATTTACATTTGCAAACAAGTTACAGGCCTTGCTCACACACACTAAATAATCCAGTTTCAATCCACTTTCAGTGCATTTTCCAACTGGATTATACTGTGTGAACTGGCAAAATCCAGTTGGAAAGTGTATTGAAAGTGGATTGAAACTGGATTATTTAGTGTGTGTGACCACAACCACAGATGTCCAGTAATCATGTGTCTGTGTGTGTGTGTAACAGTTTAGGGAATCATCACACACAGAATCATCTTCCTTTTGACTAAATATGGCAAATAATATTGAAAAGTACGCAGACGGAGAGTGATTTCAGCAAAGCGTACTTTATTCGATCAGGAACAAGACAGCTTTGGCCGGCTCACAGGCCGGCTTATATTCCCCGAGAAACCGCCACCCAAAACACCCCCCCACTTCCCAATAGGTTATTTACAGTGGCCGAGAGTCCCATTGGTTCTCAGCCAGGAACCTAGCCCCCTGATTGGAGCGGGCTAGGATCCGCATAGTCCATTGTCTCTTGGAGCGAAGCTCAACGTTTGTCTCTGGACTTCTCTGGACTTGTCAGGACTGTTTGTCTCTGGACTTGTCTGGACTTGTCAGGACTGGATACATTACAAATATGGTCTTGATAAATACCTATATAGTAAAAAGTAATTCTCTTTTCAGCATTTATTGCCTTTTGGTTAAATATTTTGGACAATGTCCAAAACAGAAAGATTTCTGCTACACTTTTGAAAAACCTTTTGTCAATTTGGGTTCAAGGTTCTATGGGTTCTATGAACTCAGCCAAATTGAGTTTTTGTTTTGTAGGTTACATTTTTAAAGGGCCAGTTTTGCTTAGCACCGCAGGATTTCTCAAACCTTCATGATTCTAATTAAATCAGAGAGCCTGTTAAGTACATGATCATCATGAGTGTTAAATTAACTTTGTGGAGAGCCATTAAGTAGAAATGATGATGTTCCTTTTGTTAAGAAAAAAAGGGACAGAAGAAAATCAAATCCTGAATTCTCTGGTTTAAAAGACGTTAAATGGAAATAAATTGTAGCAAAGCCATTTGGTTTCTTTTTAAAAACTTTTTTGTTAGATTATTTTAAAGACAAAATTGGCAAAGTCAGCAGTGGAGAGCACATTTAATCTCAATTGCTTTCATTCTCCAATTACTTAATTGGATTTCTTTTATCTCTGTCCTTAGCACTGAAATCTTACTAGCTTGCTCCAAGACAACGTGATGGATGGTCATATTACTCTCATGTGAATTTGGACTGAAGATGATGATTTTTCTCTTTGAAAGCAATGCCACAAACAAAATTGAAAGTCATAATTTTTTGAACAGGAGAAAAGTGTTTATGGTTTCGGCAAAAAATACTGACCTAGGGAGCAATAAAAAATGGGACCATCAGCATTAGGCTCATTTTCTCATATTCTGCATTTATTTTACATTTTATATCAACCTCTAAGTGGCAATTTGAATGCTAAAGAAGCTGTTACCTTGGAATGTGACTCGTCCAGATAGATCAAGTGCAGAAACTGTAACACACCATCAACACCTCTATAGCTCAAAAAGCAATCTTCAAACTACATTTTACAAGCATGACTAGAATCACTGTTATTAGAAAGATGCAGCAAATAACGAGTCTCAGACCCATATGCAATCTGATCTAGAACAAACAAGTTTCTGCACATGCATACTCCCAATTCCCTTTAATGGAGGGACAGGGCCAACTCTATCGCCCACGTGGTGTAGTGGCTAGAATGTCAGACTAGGATCCAGGAGATCTGGGTTCAAATTCCCACTCTACCATGGGAGCTCACTGGTGACCTTTGGCCAGTGAGTCACCCAGCCTAACCTCCCATTGGCAGCCCCTGACCTCTCTTGTCACCTTGTCAATTTTCAAGGCAGTGGGGTGTGTGTGTGGACAATTGCCATTTCTCCAACAGCCCAATGTCATTCTGGGTGTGAACATGGAAGTGTTCTAGGATAGGAGCAGTCTAGGATTACTCTAAAACTATATGGTAAAACCGTACAGTTTTAGAGAATCCTAAAGTATCATCCCAACACAATAATGTCATTCCAGGTTCATATCTGAAATGATGTTGGACTGTTGGAGCAATAGTGATTTGCATTCCACCCCTCCCCCCAAGTCTCTTGCTAGTGCTTTGCTGGCAATCAGAAGAAGAAGAGGAGGAGGAGGAGGAGTTTTGATTTATACCCCACCCTTCACTACCTCACTACCCGAAGAAGTATCAGAGAGGTTTACAATCTCCTTTCCCTTCTCCTCCTCAGAACATACACCCTGTGAGGTAGGTGGGGCTGAGAGAGCTCTTTTGGGGACTGCTCTTTCCAGAACAGCTGTGAGAGATCTGTGACTGACCCAAGGTCACGCCAGCAGCTGAATGTGGATGAGTGGGGTATCAAACCTGTTTCTCCATATTACAGTCCATGCTCCTAACCACTACACCAAACTGGCTCTCTCTCTAACACAAATGTGCATTCACAAAAGTATGCCTGTACTTGAATGCTCATTATGGGGGGGGGGTGCTTTGTATACTCAGTGTTGTCCTGTGAACAAAAGAAATCTCTGGGTAGCTAGGATTCACATTCAAAATGGAATTTATCAGAATCTGAATTGAGCACAGTTCTTCATTAACCTCCAAAGGTAATTATTCTCAATGAAAATTTTCACAACTTTCAGATCCAAAGTATCTAGTCTTAATCTAGTTGTATTTCAGGCAGTGTATTTGGCTGTGCTTAACTTTCAGTTACCATTTGCCTGCACCAAATTATTTCATAGAACTGGAAAAGGGAGAGAGTGAGGAGAGAGTGGGAGAGAGTAGGGCTGCCAGGTCTCCCTCTCTGCTCTAATTGGTGGTAGAAGAAGAAAAATCAAACCCAGGCAGCTTTATCTGTGCTGGTATGTCACGTCCAAGAAAATCCAAAAGTGATGTAGGGTAGCTCTAGGAGTTGCTGGAAATGTTATGGTTTTACCTTAGAGTGTTTGTCAATTCCTAGAGCTGCCCTAAGTCACTTTTGGGTTTTCGACAGAAGTGACGTAGCAGCACAGGCAACATTGCAGGCCCCACCTCCAACCTTCCCACCAGATATACACCTGATAGGCTCACCATCCAACCAGAACGAGCCCATAAAGACTGTGCACAGATTTGACAAATGAGTAAACAAATACAATACAAGAAAAGGTCAACTGCGAGCTTCCGGGTTGCGGCGCTACGAGGCGGCAGGTGCTCAGCCTCACTCCTGAGCAACGCCGACCGTTCGTTGCTTTTATTGGAACTCTGGGTTTCCTGAGTTTCACCAGACCTCCCGGAGAGAGGTCTGGAACAGGAGACTTGATCTGAGCCCCCCACGAGTGGCCGCAAGCGGGTAGGAGCCGTATTGTCTCAAAGCAAGAGCACGAACAAGCGCAGTCACAGTCCGCCATGACTGCTTAGTGGTGAATGCCCGGCAAAGAGAACACCATACCTCATCTCCAACATTGATGAAGAAACAGTGAGTACGTGTACAAAGCAACATTAAAGAAACAAAAGACCCTTTGATTAAGCCCCCTTTGCATCCACGAGGACGAGGAAAGGAGGAGAATTTCCCATCCCCCTCTCCTTTGTGTAATCAGCTAGCAAAAGTACCGGATATAAAACTTTGTAAAGAACTACAAGGGGAATAAAAAAGGGACATAAATAATCTTATCTGAACATTCTACCATTTTTATTGGAATTACAAACCAGCCAAATTTCTGGCTTTTATCAAAAAGAAGAAAAAATACAGGCATCTTAAAAGGAACTTCCTTATGTTGTAACAGACCTCCTGTAATGTCAGTCTTGTTTCTGAAGTCGTCTGGGATCAGAAGGCATTGGATAAAAGCAACCACCTGACATTTTACTGAAAGACTTTTGGTTGTTATTATGTCTGCTACAGCAACTTATCCAGCAATGTGGTTTAACTTCTAGATTGTTGACAGACTGAAGTGCTTGTATTTTCTTTTATACTGGGGTTGCAGACATCACTTTTAAAATGGATGTCCAAGCGAGAAATGACTTAAAACCTCAAAACCCAGATGATACTGCAGGCACTGAGCTGACTCAACTTTCATGGGATGCTCTTAAAAACACGATTCGGGACTCGATTAAGCAAGCAATCAAAGAAACTTGTGCTGAACTATATGACAAAAGCTCAACTGCTCTATTGAAATCTGCAAGCAATTCAGACAAATTGCAGGAGCAACCTTTGAGAGACACTGATCAAAACTGCAAGCAAGAGGACCTCCCTTCAGCTTACTGGAAGATACACTACAATAAGACAAACATACCAAAAAAGCAAACTAAATCTCTTATGAAACTATGTTTGATAGAACCAAAGAAACAGGTGTCTACAAGATAAATCAAACTTTTTAAGCACTAGTCAACACAGGAAGAGAAGAAGACAAAAAATATCCAACCAAGCATTACTTTAAGATTCACATTGCAACCCATAGAACAAATGTATGCAGTTCACAAGGGCAAAAGACACAGGGACAAGATCCTTTTGAAGAGAAGATACCAGACAAAGAAACAAGATGTTAAGCTTTATGTATAAAAGTGCTATTAAGAAAATCTAGCCTCTCTCCATATAAGAGTGCTCTAGGGAGTTCTTTTTAAAATGTAACTAAACAGAATCGCTTGTTTTGTTCAGAAATCAATTCAGAGAGGTGATAATGTAAGGAATTTTAGTAAAATAGTGGATAAGATAGATTTGTAGGTGAGTTACAAAGACGGAGAATTTATCTTTATTTGTATTAAAAACAAGGCAATACTTCAGGGAAAAAATGGTATATCTGTTTTACAGGTAAAGTTGAACTTGTAAGGAAAAATAGGAGGGGAAGGACTTTATTAAAGATTAAGAAAATATGAAAACTTATAGTAAGAGCCTTTGAATCTATATTACTAAATGATACTAATACTAGAATGTTCAGATAATTTTTAATCATATATGTATTAATATGTTGTTGAAGGCTTTCACGGCCGGAGTTCATTAGTTGCTGTAGATTTTCCGGGATGTGTGGCCGTGGTCTTGGCATTGTAGAACCTGACGTTTCACCAGTAACTGTGACTGGCATCCTCAGAGGTATAAACACAGAAAGATGGAATACCCTCTGTGTCAAGGTGAGAAGAAAATGGTAGGCAGTAAATTTATATCTACTCCAGCAGGTGGGTAGGGCTGAGTCATTGTCTTGTAGAAGTCCCCCAAGCTATGGACATGCTAATGGAGGAGTTTTCCTGAGGAGGTTCTTTTGTTTCCTGAGGAGGTTTCCTGCTTCCTGAGGAGGTAGTTGAAATTCCAATCTTATCTGTAGTGCTATTGTCTGATGTAAAGCCTTTTGTGTTTTTCAGGACAGGAAGCCATGTCCTATTTATTTTTAAACTCTCTTCTTTCCTGTTGAAATTATGTTTATGTATTATATATTTATTGTCTGATACTTGTAGCTGCAAATATTATTAGGTTATTGGTTTAACTTTTTGTTGTAAATTTTAAGGGAGAGATTTAATCTGAATGTATCACAAGATATTACTCTCATTTCATTTGCATTTTTGGAAAATCAATAAAAATCTATTATAAAGAAAAGGTCAACTGCATAGAATCCTGGGTTAGTACTGTATGGGTGGAGATAATCTTTTTTTAGTCATATGAACTAAGTACTTCATGAACAGCAGCAAAGGTTACCAATTTTCAGGTGTGGCCAGAAGTATAACTGATTTCCAGACTAAGGAGATTAGCTCCCTTAGAAGAAATGGCAGCTTCAGAGTGGAGACTGTATGTCATCCCAACCCTGCTGAGCTCCCTTCCTCCCCCTCCCAAACCTTGCCCTTCCAAGGCACCATCTCCAAATTACCTGGACTTTCCTAACCTGGGTTTGGCAACTTTAACAGCAGCAATATTTTCCAGTTAGTCTGATGAGACACTTTAATATTACTTCAATGGACTAAACATGCAGCCTACTTCTACATGGATTGCATGAGTCCCCCTGAAATGAGAGAGGGACAGAGAGGAGGAGGAAAGGGATGAGGAAAGGGATGTTTTAGATGGTATGCCTGCTGCAAGTACAATTTGGTGTACTGGTTAAGAGCATGGACTTTAATCTGTGAGAACTGGGTTTGATTCCCCACTCCTCCCCATGCAGCTGCTGGTGTGACCTTGGGTCAGTCACAAGTTCTTTCAGAGTTGTTCTCTCAAGAGCAGTTCTCGAAAGAGCTCTCCCAGTTTCACCTACCTCACAGGCAAGGCCAGCTTGCCTGCTAGGCGAACTAGGCATTCGCCTAGAGCACGAGCTGGCCATTAGGGCGTGGGAGGAGAGGCAGGGGCGGCCACCGGCAGCCTCTCACCTCCCGCAGCTGGGCTGGGGCAAGAAGGGCGGGGGGAAGGGGGCCGAGGGGAGCACTGCCCAGGCCCAGCGGGGCCCATGGCAAGGCAGGCAGGGAGCCAATCCATGGGGCCGTGGGGCTAAGTTGCCGGGTCTCCTCCCTTTGTGAAAGGGAAAGGGTGGAATCGACGCCGACCTCAACCCCAGTCTCTTTGGTGAAATTGACTTTCCAAGCAGGAGCGCTCAGAGGTGGGCTTGTCCTGGGGGGAAATGTGAGGACTAATCACCCCCCACCCCCTCCCAGCGAAGCACAGACCCTTGCGGTGGCAGCATCTGGGGAAGCGCTGGCCTTCCGCCCCATCCCACTCACTCGCCGCTTCCTGCCTCCCTCTGCTCACCGCGGGGCCGCTGGGCCGCCAGCCCAATCAGCGCCCCGAGCGGGAAATCCCATGTGAATCCGGCCTCTTCGTCTACTTCACGATGTCCATCTCCAAGGTGAGGGGGGCAGGGAATCGGGCCGGTTTGCATCTGTGCAGGCGTTTTTCGGGCTGTGATTCGCAAAGTGCTTAAGCCCGGGGGAGGGGGGGAGAGAAGATACCGAAGCTCTCCCTCGGAGTCTTGGACAGTCGTTTCCCAGGCCAAGAGGAGCGCATGCAGATGCTGAAGGCAGGAGGCCTGCTTAATACTCCAGGCCACGCTGGGAGGTTGGCATCTACGCTCGCCTAGAGCGCAGGACAACCTCGGGCTGGCCCTGCTCACAGGGCGTCTGTTATGTGGAGGGCAAGGGAAAGGAGATTGTAAACTGCTCTAAGACTCCAAGTGAAGGGCGGGGTATAAATCCAATCTCTCCTTCTTCTTCTACATTTGGTGGTTTCAGCCTGGTTATGGGTCTGAAACACCCATGTTCATCCTGTTGGATGACACGTCAATAGTTAGACAGGGATGTATGACCCTAAATTCTCCTGGACCTCTTGGTGGCTTTTGATATCATCAATCATTTCCCACAGGCTTTTCAGCTCCTATGTAGAACCACTGGATGGGGACATCCGGAGAGTTGGGTTAAGCTGCCACCAGTAGGCAGATGACACTCAGCTCTATCTCATGCTACCAGCAGATCCCAGGGAGGCAGTGGAAACTGTCTATATTCAAAGCATGTGCTCTCCCATTGAGCCACACCCCTGTTTTGAGGCTTCATCCACAAAACATCTCAGAAACAATAAACCCCCTCGAGCTCATATTTTATCTTCCTCATAGACGAATTCTCGAGCTTAAGCTTACTGAAGCTACCTTAAACGGCTCCAGATGGATACCTGTCATCAGTAGGGTTGCCAAGTCGCGGCGGGGGATTGTAGGTCTTCACAGAATCCTTGCCACGGGGACAGTGAGACGTGTTGCACCCGCCGTCGCCAGGATCTGATGCTACGCGTCACTCTGGCAACGGGGCTCCAAAGAGCCCCGTTGCCAGAGCGACGCATAGCGTCATGTCCTGGCAACGGCGGTGCAACGCATCTCGCCATCCCTGCGGCAAGGATTCTGCAAAGACATGCAGATCCCCTGGCGAGATTTGGCAGGCCTAGTCACCAGGGACCAGATTAGACATGCTCATCACATGTGTCTGGGGTTGCCAACTCTGGGTAGAGATTTTGGATGGGTGGAGATAAACACAGAGGTTTTGTGGGTGGAGCCTGAGGAGGGTGGGGCTTGGGGAGGGGAGGGAGCTCAGCAGGGCATAGTGCCATACAGGTCACTCTTTAGAGCAGCCACTTTTCTCCAGAGGAACTGATTTCTGTCACCTGGAAATCAGCTGCAATTGTGGGAGATCTCCAGGTCTCAGCCTTCTATGGGTCAAAGAGTTTCCTGTAAATCTCTATGAACTTTTTTTCTGGAATTGTTTGAAATTGCCTGAAGAAAATCACCTAATCAGAATGGTATAGGACATAGTCTAACAAGAATGGCTTGCCACAAGAAGGTAGCCACTACAGAAGATGATTAAAGCAGGAGGGGGGGAATGGACTGAGCGAACAGCGGTGTTTTCCCTTGATGTATTTGAATTAAAGCGAGAAAAAGTTTTGTCTCTCTGGAGCACACTTTAAGAACTTTCTAAAAGTAAACAAAAAAGAAAAGATGTCGGAGCTGGGCAAAAACGAGCGGAGGAAGGGAGGGACTTCCGTCTGGGCGTTTGCTTGTGTGTGAGAGCCGGCTGTTTAGTGTTTTGGACTGTTTATGGTTGTGAATCTGACGGGAGTTTTGTAAAACGGATAAGTTTGAACTGTGACAGCGAGGAGTGCCTGGCAAGCGCTTATATACGTCAACAGTTTCGAGGAGGACCCAATAGAGAGTTTGGGAGCGGAAATAAAAGCGAAATTAAATTAATACCATTCTCAAAGCTGGGGACCTCCAAGGCATGAAAGGAAGAGGATTTATAATGTATGAACTGAGTGTGTTAATTTTTTTTTATTAACAGAACTCAAGGGAACATTACTAATATACTAACAGAGAATCACATGAGACCGGACTAAGAAAAGAAGTTTGACAACACACAGAAGAAGCCCAAGAAGATTAATTGGACATTACTAACAGTTTAATTTACCAGTTTATATATCACTCAGCTTTCTCTTTCTCCCACTGTCTACCTTTCCCTTTTTTCTTTTAAGCGAAATACCTCCCCTTTTTAGGGGAGCTAATAAAATCTTTATAAAAAAAAAAAGAAGAAGAAGAAGAAGATGATTAAAGCAGCCTCAATGAGGTGTCTGTGTTCCATACACACGGGCCCAAAGAGACCTCTTTGCACATTTTCTAAATGCGCATTTGTATTAAATAACCCTTTTTTGTTCTTTGTGGCATTGAATTCACTTCTGGAAGGTAATGCATACTGTGTTTAGGTTCCTGTTTCTTACTAGGCATGCTAAAACTTCAGCATGAACATGATCACCAGGTGAATTGGCCTTGACTGAACTATCTCACGTTTATGTAAGTTTCTGGTGGGATTGCCTCAATGCTTCCTGTCAAATGCTGTGGTCACACTGGCAGCTTGGTGTGATATGGTGCCGCCTCTAACTGTACCGGTTTAAAGTGTTGTGGGGCATGTCATCCAGACAGCACACCCTGCTTCAGGTTACTCATGCAGACATCCCGTGGTCAAGCATCCACATAACTGCAGCGCCTCAGCCACAGAGCATGCTGCCCAGACATTTTTCAAAATGCATGTGTGTGCATGCGTGCTCATGGATGTTCATAACACACATGCTCCTATGGGCAAACCCCCCCCCCAGTGGCGTGAATGGATCTGCAGGTTCAGACTGCAAAATCTTGCTGGTTACGAACTGTAATAAAGATTTCTGTTCTGTTCTGACTGCCAAATCTGTTCTGCATGCGTTCCTCCGCATTCAGACATCTGGCCATGCATAATGAATGCACAGGTAACCAAAAACACAACTTGTGATGTGGTGCCTTTTTAACCCAGCTCCAAGTCATCCTATGATGGAATGAGTACACTGGGGGAACATCTGACAGATGCGGCTGTGTGACTGTGCCCATTTGATCCGGAGGGGAGGGGCACCTGCACTGGGGCAAGCGGCTCCTATGATCACAGCCAAAGTGTGCCTTGAGCCTAGCACCCTATAAAGCAGCCACTTGTGCTACAGGATCAGGTCATGCTTTAGTAAATAAATAACAAGTTTCAGCTGCTTGTTCCCAGTCCACAAATTAAAATTATTTCATTTACTGGGATAAATGGGTTATCATTTTGACTTACTGCTAAAGCACAGACTCATTTGCACTTTGTTACTCTTTGTACCTACACGTTTGAATAATCTTTGATATGACCACTGTTGGAAACATTGCCTTTCCTACTTTTTGCAGCTGCACAATCTGCAGTGTCTGTTCATGAAGAGATTGCAAAAACTATTAACAAAATTGATTAGGCGCATGGCATGCAGACACCTAGGTAGTAAGTCGCTTTTTAAGAGTTGAAGGCAATGGCAGATGGGGGAAAGAATGGCAGTTGTGAGAAAGCTGTGTAATTGTCCATATAGAAACATCTGAATTCACTCAAAGCATATCCAAATTATTCAGCAAACAACTGGTTTTCTGATCACAACTTGCAAGAAGAACATGAGCCAAACAAGTGGGTGATCTAGCATAACTATTTCTCACACTATTAATTGTGTCACCTTAGAAATTCTTATACTTTCGGAAAAAAGGAAAAGTGAATGCACACATGCCCACACACTGAAATTTTTATTTGTCTAGGGTTTTGTCTAGTACTTTTGTTAAATGACTTGAGTAATCTTGCAGCTCCCATATTGAGGTGTTAATTTTAGATGAACATTTTACTTTTTGCCAAAGTCTAAATGTCTTCACTTGACAACTGTGGTGGATGGAGTCAATTTTCGTCTTACTTACGGCTTTGTGCCTAATAGGCAATTTTGGGGATTTGTATAGCAATATGAACCTGATACAAGACTGAACAAGACACACTTACATGTAATCCAAAAAGGCTAATGAAGCAGACTTAGTTGTAGTGTATTGTAGTGCAGAATCAGCATTAGAGGATTCTACCAGATGAATTGCTTTAAAAAAATGGAAACCGATGGATACAAAAATAAGAGCTGGTTCATACGACAACATTTTATGGTCTCAAGTATATGCTCACATGCTTGCAATCTGTGAACTGAATTAGAGATAGAAGGTTGGGGATGGGGGGATTGGGAGACAATGAATGAAAATGCTAGCTGGATCCAACTTATAGCTGCCTATGTCGCAAATCCGGAAGCTACAGCTGGTGCAGAATGCTGTGGCCAGGTTGTTGGTGGGCGTCTCGGGATGGGAGCACACCCAACCTGTGCTGAAAGTGCTGCACTGGCTGCATATAGCATACTGGATTCGCTTCAAAGTGCTGGTGCTTACCTTTAAAGTCCTACATGGCCAGGGTCCGACCTACCTGAGAGACCGCATTTCCCCATATATTCCCCAAAGAGCACTTCGGTCGGGGTCACAACACCGGCTGGTGACCTCGGGCCCTAAGGAGGCCAAGCTTGTGGCAACAAGGGCCAGGTCTTTCTCAGTGGTGGCTCCTACCTGTTGGAATGAACTCCCGGAAGAAATCAGGGCCCTGCTGGACCTTGTGCAGTCCCGCAAGGCCTGCAAGACGGAGCTCTTCCGCCAGGCTTATGAGTAGGAGCCACCACGGCCACTTACACCACCGCTCCTTTATAGAGAGAGACCACTGGGGGGCTGGGTAACATCTTTCTATTACCCCAGCCTTCCCCCTGCTACGCAAGATGTTAGGAGTTTATATGTGCATCCGTAGAATTGATTTTAATCTGTTTTAAAATCTGTATTTTTGTATTCTGTAATTTTGTATATTGTAACCACAACAGTATAACCACTGACCTCGAGCCAGACATCCTGGAATGTGAAGTGAAATGGGCCTTAGAAAGCATTGCTAACAACAAAGCTAGTGGAGGTGATGGTATCCCAGCTGAGCTATTCAAAGTCTTAAAAGATGATGCTGTTAAAGTGCTGCACTCAATTTACCAGCAAATTTGGAAAACGCAACAGTGGCCACAGGATTGGAAAAGGTCAGTATACATTCCAATCCCAAAGAAGGGCAATGCCAAGGAATGTTCAAACTATCGCACAATTGCACTCATATCACACACTAGCAAGGTCATGCTCAAGATCCTACAAGCTAGGCTTCAACAGTACATGGATAGAGAACTGCCAGAAGTACAAGCTGGGTTTCGAAGAGGTAGAGGAACGAGAGATCAAATTGCCAACATTCGCTGGATTATGGAGAAAGCAAGAGAGTACCAGAAAAACATCTACTTCTGCTTCATTGACTATGCTAAAGCTTTTGACTGTGTGGATCACAACAAACTATGGCAGGTCCTTAAAGAGATGGGAGTACCAGACCACCTCACATGTCTCTTGAGAAACCTGTATAAGGGCCAAGAAGCGACAGTTAGAACCGGATACGGAACAACTGATTGGTTCAGCATAGGAAAAGGAGTACGACAAGGATGTATACTGTCACCTTGCTTATTTAATATATATGCAGAGTACATCATGCGAAATGCTGGCCTGGATGAATCACAAGCGGGAATTAAGATTGCTGGGGAAAAGATCAACAACCTCAGATATGCAGACGATACCACTCTAATGGCAGAAAGTGAAGAGGACCTAAAGAGCCTCTTGCTCAGGGTAAAAGAGGAGAGCGCAAAAGTGGGCTTGAAGCTCAACATCAAAAAAACTAAGATCATGGCATCCGGCCCCATCACTCCTTGGCAAATAGAAGGGGAAGTCGTGGAAGTAGTGACAGACTTCACGTTCCTGGGATCCCAGATCACCGCAGACTGTGACTGCAGCCATGAAATTAAAAGACGCCTGCTCCTTGGGAGGAAAGCGATGGCGAACCTAAACAGCATGATAAAAAGTAGAGACATCACCCTGCCAACAAAAGTCCGCATGGTCAAAGCAATGGTATTCCCAGTAGTCATGTATGGCTGCGAGAGTTGGACTATAAGGAAGGCCGAGCGCCGAAGAATAGATTCTTTTGAACTATGGTGCTGGAGAAGACTCTTGAGAGTCCCTTGGACTGCAAGAAGATCAAATCAGTCAATCCTAAAAGAAATCAACCCTGACTGTTCCCTGGAAGGCCAGATAATGAAACTGAAGCTCAAATACTTTGGCCACCAAAAAATAACGACCCTGTAGCCTTTTGAAGGCAAGGGACGTTCAGATGGTTTGCCATTGTCTGCCTCTGTGTAGCAACCCTCGACTTCCTTGGTGGCCTCCCGTCTCAGTGCTAACCAGGACTCACCCTGCTCAGCTTCCGAGATCCAGCTAGCCTAGGCTATCCAGGTCAGAGCCTCCAACCCATATTCAACAGCAAATCCCACGATTGCAGGGGTATTGTTTTCACTTGGTTAATGCATTATGTTTGTCAGCATGAGTGTGTATTTGGGAACAGCCAAGTCTGCTGATGTGGATGGAAAATGTACATTGTGAATCTGCTCTGTGTAATCTTCAGCTGGCAGTCAAAGGTCATGTTCTATTTGTTTTCCTTGTCTAAATGAATGAAACAAACAGGGCTTCTTCTTTTCATGTCACTGGAAACAAATACACACTCAGAGCACAGAACACATTGCAACCAAAGATGTGGGCTCTTGTCCATGGAAGCTTATGCTGGGATAAAATGTTGTTCGTTTTTAAGGTGCCACAAGGCCCCTGTTTGTTTTTGCTTCCTATAAATGTGTGCTTGAGCAGTCTCCAGTGATTCTTTGTGTGCTGAGAAAGTGTGCAGCAAAGGCTAGAGGGCTGGTTTGGGAGAGGGGAAACTCAGGCCCAAATCACCACTCATGAGGACTCAACTAGGCAAGGCATTATCCCAGAGTTCAGATATCTCAGTGTGCTTTTAAGGTTAAGATCAGTTGATCCATTCCTCATTTGGCCTGGGATTCTGGAACCATTCTCCCAGTAGAAATGGTTTCCACAAGTTGCTGTTAACCTCAGGAGTCAAAGGAAGAAGAAGAGGAGGAGGAGATTGGATTTATATCCTGCTCTTCACTACCTGAAGAAGTCTCAGAGTGGTTTACAATCTCCTTTCACCTCCCCTCCCCACAGCAGACACCCTGTGAGGTAGGTGGGGCTGAGAGAGCGCTTTCAAGAACTACTCTTTCCAGAACAGCTCTGAGAGAACTGTGACTGACCCAAGGTCACGCCAGCAGCTGCCTGTGGAGGAGTGGAGAATCAAACCTAGTTCTCCCAGATTAGAGTCTGCGCTTCTAACCACTACACCATACTGACTCTAGGTAAATATGGGTGCCTGTTTTTTTTTTTAACCTTTACCATGCTGATAATGGCTGAGATGGTGAGAAGGTAAACAATTTATGTTAGAAAAATGACATGAGAGAATAGGGTTGCCAAATGAAATTCGTCCGGGAGCGGGGGGCTCCCGGACGGCGTCCTCTTCGTGCGCGCGCGTCACCCGGAAGTGACATCACACGCTGGGGGCTGGGCGATGCCATTTGAGGGGAAAACAAAGAGTTTTCCCCTCAAATGGCGTCGCCCCGCCCCCAGCGTGTGATGTCACTTCCGGGTGACGCATGCACGGGGGTGGGGTTTCCCCCGGGCCCCGATTCCGCGGGAGCGGGAATTGGGGCTCGGAACCGGGGGGAATTCTGCCCCCCGGGGGGATTTGGGACCCCTATGAGAGAAGGGTTTAAAAATAATATTTTCCCAATCCAAGGCTCCCAATCATTATATTGCTTATTTAGAAGTTATTTGGTTAAGATATGTATGCCTGTATTTTTTTCATCACCATGCTAGTAACAGTTTAAATGATTACAGGGTAAATAATTTCTGCTAGGAAAATAGCATGGGAGAAGAGTTTAAGAACTGTATATCCCATGCAAAGGTTCCTGATCCAATATATCCCTTATTTTGAAGTTGTTCAGGGGGCAACCCAGCACACTTCCTTGAGGTCCTTGCAGGATAAATATGAGACAGATACAAGCCCTGTACACATTTTACAGAAAATACACATGCCTCTTTCATGTATATACGTTCATCTGTTTGTATGATAGAGCCAATGAACATTCACTTTCACTGTGGACCAGTTTCTGGGGTTTAAATCACACTTACAGCTATAAATGTGTAAAACGTAATATAAGAATTATGCCGTCCGTGTACAATTCAGATCATGTGTATTAGTTCATTCGTTGCACTATCCCCTTTCAGGGCAGCTCACAACAGAAATAAAATACAGTGCATATATAATTAAAAACCAGTTAAATAAAACAGGATGGCAGCTAAGAAACATAACATCTAAACACATAGGAGGTGTACCTGTGTGGGCTCCCTCCTCATGATTTGAAATGCTTGAAAAGCAGCATTCTCCCTACAGATGTACACCTCCTACTCAAGTAAATGTCTTACTTATGAGCCAGCAATCATATCCAGGTTGGTGGGGTAGCACACTCCCACCCATTCCCTCTCTATGTGCAGTCATTTTGATATAGAGTGCTAGACTGTATGTTTTCACAGTAATGAATGCACAGAGCTGCAGCACAGTAGAAAGAGAATTGTAGTATGATTTTCAAAGAGTAAAGCTCTTCTGCCGTGACCTGGCTAGCCCAGGCTAGCCCTGTCTCATCAAATCTCAGAAGCTAAGCAGGGTTGGTCCTGGTTAGTATTGGATGGGAGGCCACCAAGGAAGTCCAAGGTTGCTACACGGACACAAGCAGTGGCAAATTACCTCTGTTTGTCTCTTGCCTTGTGAGGTCGCCATGAATCAGCTGCGACTTGACAGCACTTTCCACCACCACTGTGATTCTGCGAAGCTGCTTCTCCTAAAGGGCTATCATGGTGTCGTGTATATTTTAACTCACCACGAGGGCTTCACACATCGCAAAATACAGGGTTCCTACTCTACATCAGATGGAAAAACCTAGTCACTTGGGAATTATGCAATCTCTTGAGTTCCTGTGTGTGCAGTTCCTGATTAGTATCACAAACACAGAACACTTGGAGAAGAGACTTTATTCTTCTCCCTTTTCCCTGCCTGAAACAGTCCCGGAAGTACATTGTTGGCCCTGCTGGGGAATTCCTACTGCTACTACCTAGGCTATTTCCCTCTTCTTTTATTACCAGAAGAGATTTGAAATGCAGCCAGCATCACATTAAAAAAAATGCACCAGATCACTAGATAATGGGAGCGGGGGGGGCAGGGGATCCACTGACTGCCCCAACCAGGGGTTTGGCAGCTCTAAAACCCATACGTTTTCCAAGAAACAGGTAGGCTTCTCTACATGACCTTCAACTTATGTTATTGTGTTACATCATCTGACACAGGGTGGGGATCCAAATATAATGTGTGAAGAGACTTTTCGAACACTTTCTTTAAAAATCAAGTAGATCATTGGAAACCTCAGTATATTTTCATATGAATCCATTGAACTTATTCACAGAGAAGAGCAGGAAATATAGTCCAACATATCAGCAGAGAAACCATGTGTCATAGTACAAGCCTGAATAAGCTCTACAAAAGTTTGAGCCCAGTGGCACCTTTAAGACCAACAAAGTTTTATTCAAGGTCTGAGCTTTCATGTTTGTTGGTCTTTGTTGGTCTTAAAGGTGCCACTGGACTCAAACTTTGTTTTTCCTCCAGAATTGAACCCAAACAAATGGTAACCATATAAACTAAGCTTATGATTCTTGTTTGGTCCTTGAATCTGTTAAACGTCTTCATTATGCTATATGATAATTTACTGCTCACCCTCTACCTATATGTGTGGATTGGTAATTTCCATTTTTGTTTCTGTCTCTGTCTTGACTCTAATTGACTTTTCCTGGCAACTAACCATCCACCCTCTCTCTTTCTATATGTAATGGTTGAGGAAATTCTGTTTCACTGTATCTGAAGAAACGTGCTTGCACACAAAAGTTTATACCTTGAATAAAACTTGTTTGAAAAGGTGTCACTGGACTCAAACTTTGTTCTGCTTCAGACCAACACAGCTACCCACCTGGATTTCTCTACAAAAGTTGTAAGATCCTAGTCAGCCACAGCAAAGAGAAAGAGAAGGTCTGGGCCAGTATCACTCACTTCCCTCTGAAGTGTTGGCACAGATACATTTTCATCATACCTTGTTTTACCTCTAATTTTGGTAACCCGTTGGGGAAGGCAGCACCTCTCCTGAGGCTAAGAATTGACCCAGGGGCCTCCAGATGTTGACTCCCTAACTTAGCATTATTTAGTTTTGTTTGTGGGAACATCCGGAGCAATCCTGGGGGGGCGGGTGGAATCGGAATAGGGAGCTGACTGACCCCAAGTTTAGCGTAACTTGGATATACACTGGTGTAAGTGGCATTTACACCACCAGAGGGCAGAAGCGGTGCTGCATGGCACACTTGCACCAGCAGAGCCACACTATGGCTGCACACTGGTGGAGTGATGGTGGAAACCCCAGCACTGGTGAAAATATGGGCATGCCAGGGAGCATGGCAACAGCCAGTTGGCTCTCAAAGCATTTTTCAGCATGGGAACACCACCCAGAACAGGCACAAAATTGTACAGGCAAAAATGGTGGTGCAGCCCAGTGGCAGCCATGGTAACTCCCTTTTCCCTCCCCCCCCCAGCTGTGGCCATGCTCTTGGGTACCCAGGGAGCTCCGGATACCAAGTACACTCCCAGTCAGCACACACCCCATGCCATCACTGCTCCTCCTTGGCACCCATTGACAGCTCACCCTGCCCTACAAATGGTTCCAGGAAGTCTCCCCAACTCCAGAGGTAGGGCGCATGGCACAGGGTATTGTGTGACAGCTCCCTGCCATTTGGACTTAGAACTAGCACACACACACCACACTGGCAAACAAAACACAGACAGGCCATCTAGCACCACTGGGTGAGCACTTGGGGAGAAGAGACCACCAGGAGAGTAAAGTCCACATTCCATGGTTGACCTGTCCCAGATTTCAGGCCCCGCAGGTACAGTATCTTATCTGCTGGGATCCCAAGGGCCAGCCATGCATGAACAGGTAAACAAGGAGCCCTTTCCCCCAACCCCCCCCCCCAGCCAACAAGTGGAATCAAGATGCACTGGACATGGTGTCTTTCACTCCCAAACCTGGCAGTTGAGGGTGCCAGGTGAGCTTCCCCAGATGGACATGGACCCCGTGCACCAGGCAGTTCAGTGCATTGGGGGCTGCCTGAGGCAGCTGCCAGGGGAGGGGGCTGAAGGTGGCACCACCACACCAGGGTCCATGCCCTGCCCATTGACAGCCCTCCCCCTACACAAAATGCACCAGCATGTGGGAATCCACTCTGAGTGCCGAGTGATCCCACCTGATGCACAAACCCTTCCCTTTCAGGTGCAGAATGCCCTGATGCTGCTGACAGAATGAATGTCCAGATGCACAGAGGTTCTGACAGGATTGTGGATCAGGTGTGGATAATCTGGATTCTGCCACCCGTCGGGTCCCCCTTGTGGCATTGGAGTGCCAGATGATGGCATTCCATGACTGGGAGTCTATGACTGCCAAATGCCCCATAAGCTGCCAATGAGGAACGCCGGTGGCTGTTTCACTGTGTGTTTTCTCCACACACAGGTGCTGATCCAACAGAGAGAGCCATCACCCCATCCGTGAAGCTGAAACCTCACCATCTGCCCTCCCTACACCAAAGACCAAGCCTTGGGAACATGTAGACACATCCAGGTTCCTGGCTCTTCCCTATCCATGCCCATCCGGGAGGTGGCCCTAGCACCAAAGGACCGAGTGGAGGTCTGGATGTCAACGCCGCAATCCCATCCTTACCACTCTGTTGTCCCAAGTTCCCTCCAATAAAGCTCATCCATTGTATCAGTCCCAGGTGTTGGTGTTTGTTGTCGACTATGGGAGGTGGGAGTACGTGGGGAGTGCCACACAAGCCACATGATCCTCACAGATAAAACTCTGGTGGGGGGGGGGCATCATGACAATAATGCTGCCACAGCAGCAGACACAGATGTGTGGGAGGGAAAGGCTATGCAACAGGCCCACTGCCCCCCCCCCCGCCAAAAGCACAGATGACACACCTAAAGCTGCAGGGCTGCCCCATGAACCATCTTGAATCAGTCGGGGGGGGGCACCCCAGGGGAGATGTACTGCAATGGCAGTGAATGTAGATGCAAATGCCATGGGTGCGCGCTAATGGATCAGTCCTGGCGGTGGTCCCTGGGACCACAGGGCCAGCAAGTGCTGATAACCTATGCAGGAACTGCTGTGCAAATTATATTGTTGGCTTAAGGGACCGCCACCTCACTGAGGCTTCTCAGGTAGCATTCTGTGCAGCTGAGTGGAGAAGGTCAATTTCACAGGGCAGTCCCCTACAAAGGCCTGCTTGGACCATCTGGATCCCAGGTGCCCCGGGGATATTTTCCTATGCAAATATGGGGCTTGGACAGCACATAGCAGTGATTACTGGACAACTGCAGGTGCTGACTGCAAAAGCAAAGGGCACCACAGTCGATATGTGCATCACCCTACCTAGTGGCTTCTCTGCCCAACAGCTACCATGAGGGTTAATGCCATCATTACATGTGCCAAGTCAGGTCCCAGCCACTTGAAAACACCCCAGGGCCCTCAGAAATAGGAGCAATTTCCTGTTTCAGATAGATGTCGGTGGCCTGCACCATGGAGGGATTGGCTAGTCCCTTCCACGACCCCCCACCACCACCACCACGTTATTGCCTGTGGAAATTACACCTCTGCCTCTGGCCTGGGGTGCAGATTAAGCATGGCATGACCATCTCACCCAGTGGAAATTCCTAGCTCTGTAGTCACTGTTGTCTCTTCTCCTCTTCAGGGGACCAAACCATTGTGAAAAAAAACCAGATTGATTGACGGGGGGGGGGGCTTCCCATGGCCGCAGCCACGGGAGACCGAGGGGTACAATATGATGTGGAAGTATCCCTGCACCACTGACACTCCCTCCAGAACTCAGAGGCTCTGAGGGCTGCTGCAGATGGGCCACGGGAACGCTACTGTAGTCCTGGATGAGCCCTGAACCTGGCCGCCTGTCACCAGGGGATGCAGCTGCTGGTGCTGCGGAGAAGGGAGGACTCCGGCCACTTGCCAGGTCTCCAGCCATAGGGCCTGCATCTGGCACAGTGCATTCTGCCCACCCTTTCCTCCATGCGGGTGGCAATTGAGTAGGAACATCTGGAGAGCCATCACGAGTGGTGGGAAGCCTTTGACAGGGGCCAGCAATGAATGGAGGTGCTAGCACCCACTGTAACGGCAGCTGCCGGGCACCTGGAGGGGCTTCTTGCTATAGTGAGGAACACTGGTGAGGGACAGAAGCATATCGAGAGGCTACTGGTGGATCTCTCAGAGTATCTCCAGCACCCCCCAACACCCCATCTGAAAAGTACGCAGACGGAGAGTGATTTCAGCAAAGCGTACTTTATTCGATCAGGAACAAGACAACTTCGGCCGGCTCGCAGGCCAGCTTATATTTCCTCAGAACCCACCACCCAAAACACACCCCCACTTCCCGATAGGTTATTTGCAGTGGCCGAGTCCCATTGGCTTCTTGGCCAGGAACCTAGTCCTCTGATTGGGGTGGGCTAGGATCCACCTGGTCCATTGTCTCTAGGAGCGAAGCTTGAGGTTTGTCTCTGGACAAGTCTGGACATGTCCGGACTTGTCAGGACTTGATACACTACACCATCCCTCATCCTGCTGTGCCTACAGTGGAGGTGGCATGTGGGTTGGCATGGGGATGCCCTCAGTGGTGTGGGCAGGACTCTGGCTGCTGTGGATGAGGGTGAGAGGGGGGATCCCGAACATCCATGTTCTTGTCCCTCATCAGCCTCTGGTGCCCTATGTGCTCTCTGTGTGGAGCACCACCATAGGGTGCCAGAGGGGCTGACAAGTGATGCCCCCCTCCCCACTGACAGGTGACTGGGGTTTGTGACAGAAACTCTTCTCTTTAAGGGGGAGTATCCAGCAGAGGAGGAGCATCACTCCTCTGGCCCACCCCCCTCTGCCCCCTGCCAGTGACAGACACTTGGCTCTGCTTCCTTGACTCATGGCTCCCATTGGTCCTGCCCGCCCTGTCTATCATGCTGCCTCTGCCTCCCAACAATGCCAGAACAGAACACTAAGGTGGAGTCACCACGGATGCCACCATGGCAGCGGACAGCAACACTGTTGGAGCACCTTTTTCCAATTCAGCCCCTGCGTAGTTGTCCCCTTAGGGAGGCAACTAGCGGCACCACAGCTGCATGGTGGCTAGCTGCCGCAGTGCTGGCACAACTCAGGATTGCTCTATTGGTCCAGTACTGATAAACTGAGCACTGAATGCAGTATAGCAAGTTCTGGTTCCTGCTTTGTTTAGAAGTGTGTGTGTGTGTTTTAAGCACACTAAAGAGTAGGTGCACTTTTAGCTTCCCCAAAAAATATTTCTGCGGGGCTAAAAATAGCACAGAAGATAATAAAACATTTTGCTAATGAGATGCAAAATGAAAAGAAATAGTTAAGTTATAATCAATAACCTGTAGGGGCAGGTCAATGCTAGGGGGTAAAGGTATGATCAGTTAAAGCTTCCTAATCCTATCTTTTCAGAGAGCTATCATCAGACATTTCAAAACATAATCTCAAAAAGGCAGGAATCCTTAAGGAGTTAAATATTCTGTACAGTGTCAAGGTTTCAAAATGAATACGTAATTCATGAAATTTTTTGCAATGGCTTAAATATTTGTGGTAAGAAAAAAAGAATACCTTGTGGAGAAAGCAAAACATTTCAGAGAGTTCTGAATGACAGCTACAATCCAGTTCTACTGAGCTTTTCAAAAGTTAATCAACAGAGGTTGTGCAATTTTAGGCCTTGCACCTGTTTGTTTCATACTCTTGTAACTTGTCTTGAATGCCAAAAGTGGGTCATTCTCCTGTATGCATATAGGCCAGGATATGTGGATCACCTCATGAATTTTGTCTGGGGATACTGAAACCCAAAGTGTATGTAATACCAAAAAAAAAAAAAAAAAGTGTGTGTAACAATAGCCTAGTGATCTCTTTTGATGAGGAGAAGGTCACTTCTAGCAAGCAAAATTAGGAATGGAGAGCAACAGGGAGGTAGAGGAGAAAGGACAGGTCTTTCTCAGTGCAGTGTTTCTGTTCCAAATAATCTATTGATAGCCTTTTCCTCCCATGAGATTTTAAATGCAAGGAATCATGCATTTAAAACTCCAGGGATAAGGTATTTGGGGGACATAAATTGCAATGGGAATGGGAATGGTGTGCAGGGTGTGGGCTGTGTGTTCCCCTGCCCACAAATATTCTCTGCTCCTGACAGCCAACATGGAGTAATGGTTATAGCAGCTCTGTTCACCTGTTATAGTGAACACATATACATCCTGCCTGTACTTGCATATGTCTGTTTGTAAGAGCCAGGGCAGGTTCGGTTTACCAACGAAACTGAGGACCATACCTGGATTAGGGCTGTCAGTCTCTCACTGGGGGCTAGAGATCTCCTGGAATTACAACTGATCTCCAGACTACAAAGATTGGTTCCTTAGAAAAAATGGCTGCTTTAGGGGGTGCACTGTATGGAGTCATGCTCTGCTAAGGTCCCTCCCCTCCCCAAACTCTGTCTTTTTCAAACCCCAACCTCAAGAAACTTCCTGACCCAAAGTTAGCAACCCTAACCTGGATAAACATGGGGTTAGTATGACATGTTCAGCTGTACATGTGTTGACTATAACTTGAGAATTACTCAATGCACATACAAAGAACCGTCAAATGATGTACACCATACGCATACTGTACATGAGTTTGTTGTAATGTGAGCAGGGCTATTAAGAGTACAAGGAGTGAATTAGAGTGATGAATAACTTTTGATTTGTCTTACAGGAAAAGTGTGGCTTAGGATATTATTGAGCAGTAGATTGTGGTAATTTTGGCCATGTATTTACTCGAAATCTACCACAGGGAATGAACTAAAATAACCTCAGTGCGAGGGCCTTTTTATATGCACCAGCTCAAAATCTTAACACCCCCTGGCTATGATTTTGGTTTGTCTTACAAGAAAAGCATGGCTTGGGATATTATTGAGGTGGTGATGGTGGTAATTTTGGCTGCATATTTCTAATTATACTCCCTGTAATAAAAGCTATTACTATTTCTGAGTCTTAAGGCATGGAATGGGTTATGAATCTAAATAAAGAATGGCATACCTACTCTAACAAGATGCATAAAGTTGGCAAAGAACTGAGCCAATTTTTCACCCAACAAGTTTGAATTAGAAATTACCTGCTCAACAGACATCCCTTAGAATAATTTCAAAGATTGTGGCAGATTTGTACATGCAAAAATACATGATACTTTAAATATAGAAGGTCAAGTTGCATGAAATAAGTTAGTCTGCATGGGGCTCCTTGGCCTTTGTGGTTATTGCAAAAGAACCACATTAATGTAAACTGTAAAATGAGGTCTGACGTAAAGTTTTTTTGATCATCAAAAGAATGTGGTAGCTATTATGCCTATGCCATAAATGGCATTGTTTGCTAAATAAACTGGAACATGACTGAAAAGAACAAAGGCTTGTGACAGATACTGTGGTAAAACTCACATGAAGCTGGATTGTTGAAAGGGTCCATTATATGAAATATTCTGATCTTGCCCTGATTTCAGTAAAGAAGTCCTCTGTCACTTTAAAACAAACAAACAAACATGCTGAGGCATCCATTGCATGTTGTCATGGTTATATAGTGGCTTTGTAGTTGGCAGAATGGGGTGTTTGAAATACAGTGATATCCACCAGCTAGCAAATGCATGTGTGATATCATAGCTCCTTGCTGGGATAGGGAATGGATATAGCAAATTTCCATGTTCTGTGTCACTGTACCTTTAAATACCAAAATACCAGATGTAGTGAGCAACCCTCTGGGGATGGCTGTCCTTTTCAAGTCTTTGCTTGTGAACTTCCTGGGGACATTTGGATGGCCATTGGTGCAAGATGCTGAACTAGAAAAATATTGTGTTATATCATAAAAAGCCGTTCTCACGTGATTGATTGGTTTATCAGATTCTTGACTTGGATGTGATAACTGGGTGAAATGAACCAAACAACATCAGAAGAGCCCTACTAGATTGGACCAAAGGTTCATCTAGTCTAGTATTCTGTTTCCCACATAGGCCACAGTTGCTTGCAGGGTGCCCAAAAGCAGAGCATGAAGATAGTAGACCTCATCTCTTGCTGCCCCCAGCAATTGGTACACTTCCTCTAAACATGGTGTTTTCAGTTAACCATCACAGCAAACATCCTTGGATAAACTGGTCTTGCATGAATTTCTATTATCCCCTTTTTTGTTGGAGAAAAACTGCTTCTGGTCGGAATTATTTTTTCTTTATTTAGCCGTTTACCTCCCTCTTTTCTCCCTCATAGGGATCCCAAGTGGCTTAAGAGATTCTCCCATCCTCCAGTCTCTCTTCACAGCAAAAACCTTGTGAGTCATGTTAGGTTGATAGTAAGTGACCTATTCAAGGTCACCCAGGCAGCATCCATGGCAGAGCAGAAAGGTCTTCCATTTACATCTGACTGTGTGTACATGTTTATGTACACTGACTCAGCACAGAGACCAGGAGATTTTCTGCATGCCACCACAAAACTTCAAAAGCCCAGTTTCCCACATTCAAAAACATATGCTCTGTGGTAGACAACAGCCCATACATGCAGAAGGTCTCCGGCTATAACCATGAAAAAGCAAGGAGTAGCGCAGGGAAGGGCCTGTGCCTGAAAAGCTGCCACCCATTTGAGTAGACAGTACTGACGTAGATGGACCAGTAACTAACTTAGAGCAGCTTTATATCATGTTGGATGAGGCCATATATTTTGCATGCAGAAGGACACTTATTCAGTCCCTGCCATTTCCATGTAAAGAATCTCTCCATTAAAAAATGAGAAAGGACTTGAAGCATCTGCTAAACAATATTGGGCTGGTCAGATGAGTAGCTTGGTACAATGAGCCCCACAACTTGATGTTCATAGGCACCATGGTGCCTGCCGGTACTTCCGAGCACTCCTTTCCTCCTTCTTCAAAACATCTCTTCCTCCAAAGACAAGAGCCAATCCTGGCTTTCCAGTGCCTCATTGGAGCAGGAGATGCTTAACAAGAATGTAAGGCATTCCCTTTGTGTCTTCAGAGACCAGGGCTAAGGTTTCCAATCTCAAGGTTGGGCCTGGAGTTATTTCAGTATTACAACTGACTACAGAGATCAGACTCCCTGGTGAAATGGCTGCTTCAGAAGGTGGACTCTACAACATAAAATCACTCCACAAACTCTGCCCTCCAATGGGCACTGCCCCCAAATCTCAAGGAATTTCCTGAGCTTGAGTTGGCAAGGAGCACCACTTTGGAAACAACTGCCTCCCACCACAGAAGGATGCTTGGCTTGGAATCTCCCACCATTTTGTAGAACCTTCCAGTGTTTAGCACCTCTCCCCCAATCATTTTGTGGTGGCTTCTATAAAGTACTGGGTTTGATACATTAGGACTCGGACCACGACATAGGAGAAGACATGTTTATTAGTACTTCACACATGGAACAACAAACTAATGGCTGGTTGGCCAACTTTATACATTTGGGGAGGGATGCCCCTTGGTTCTATTGGCAGGTTTGAACTTCCTGCCAATGTTCCTATTGGCTCCTTACTGGAAGTTCAGGAGCCTAGTCCCTATTGTCTTTGGGCTTGAAGCTAGTTGCTTCAGGTTGGCGCCTGGCAGTGGTCTGAGGATATAACACCCCTCCCCCCATAGTTCCGTCCCTACCTATGTAATGTAATCTTTCAGATAGGGGGGGGCGGTGTTCCCTGAGAGATCACCTGGGGGCTGGCACCGGGTCTGTGGTAGTCCTTTTGGGCTGAGGAGCGGAAACCGGAGTCTGGATAAGCTGTTGTAGTTGTGGCAGCGGGGCCTCTGGTTCTACTGCCACTGAACTCGATTCACCCTGGGGAAGGATCTCCCCCCCGCTCAGGGTTGAAGGTTGCTCCTTGGCTCCCGGGGTGGGGGTCTCGGGTCCGTTAGGTAGTTGGGATGGCCCCCGCTGCAGGGGTTTGTCACCATCGTAGGTGGTCGATATGTTTCCTTAGGAGTATGTCCCCTTCTGTAGCGACCTCATACGACACTGGGCCGGTGGGTTTAACGATTCAGCTGGATACCCATGGAGGTCCAGTCCTGAAGTTTTTAAAATAGACGGGTTCTCCAGGAAAGAACCCCCTTGGCACCTCTCTGTCTTCCACCAACTTCTGGAAGTCTGGTGTGCGGTCCGGGTGGAGCTGGTCCGAGAGGGTCGCGGGGCAGCGGCCCATCAGAATCTCAGCTGGACTGTGGCTGGAGGTTTGGTGTTGTCCTCTGCGTCAGGAGGAATCGGGCAAGCTGGAACTCCCAGTCCCCATCTGTTATTCTGCGAAGGGCTTCCTTGGCCGTATGGACCATCCTTTCCACCTAGCCATTGGTCGCAGGGTGGAAGGGGGCCTATCGGATGTGTCTGATAAGGTTCCTCTGGAGGAAGTCCTGGAACTCGGCCGATGTAATGCGGCCCCGTTATCAGACACAATCGTGTCTGGCAGCGTGTGTGTGGAAAAGATCCGGCAGAGGGACCTTATGATGGTTTTGGAAGATGTGGTAGACACGGGCTGACCTCCAACCACTTGGAGTAGGAGTTGACCATTATTAAGAACAACAGCCCCTGGAATGGACTGGTGAAGTCCACATGAAGCCAAGACCATGGTTTGTGGGTGGACTCCCATTGTTGTGTCGGGGCACTCGGAGGGTTGGGGCGGACTTCTTGGCATATTTTGCACCCTCGGACCCATGTCTTGATCTCTGCATCTATCCCGGGCCACCACACATAGCTCCGTGCTAGGGCCTTCATGCAGACTATGCCCGGGTGTGCTTCATATAGTGTGTGCAAGACCCCCTGTCTCATGGTTCCCAGTACCACAACCCTGTCCCCCCATAGCAAACAGCCCTTGAGGGCCTAGAGTTTCTTTCCTGGCTTTAAAGGCTGTAAACTCTGTTCCCAGGGATATGATGGACGCTTCTGACCCCAAGTCCACTTCCATGGAGCAGGACTTGGATCTTGGATCTTTGGGGTGGCAGACTGGTTGGGGAAGTGTAGTACCTGAAGCAGCTGATAGGTTAGGTGGTAGAGGTTGGAGGTCTCAGTGGCAGATTCGTGTGTGGCGGCAGCATGGCGTGGATGACTGCGTGTTCTGGGGGCCCTTGGACCGGCAGACTTGGGTGAGATGACCTTGCTTACCACAGGTGTGGCAGGTCATATCCCGGAAATGGCACTTCTTCTTATGTGCCTCTCCACAACTGGCACACTAGGAACGGATGGGAGCCTTACCGGCATGACTGCTGTTTGGTGGCCCCTGCAGCGGGCGTCATCGCGGTTGCCAGACAATGCAGACATCTTCCTTGTCCGAGATTTCTGGGCTGTATCCCGTCATGACGTGATGTGCCACGGCTGTTGGGCGCTCCTTGTGGGATGCCTCGTGTGCTAGTGCAAGCTGCATATCCTCTTCCAGGGTGATCTGTCAACTGCCGATCATCTTCCTCCAAAGTTTGGCGTCTGTAAGCCCCCACATGAATTGTGTCAAGAGGTTGTCTTCCACCTTCGAGAAGGCACAGTCCACAGTGAGTGCGCACAGGGTGGCCATAAAGGCTGTGGCTGATTCCCCTTGGGCCTGCACTCTTCCCTGGAACTCCATCCGTCTAGCCAGGAAGGTCGGCTTCGGATTGAAGTAGTTGTTGAGGGCTTCAATTATCTCCTCAAATGAACTCTCCAAGATGGCCCAGGGAACCAGGAGACTCTTGGTGAGCCAAACGGTGTTGGTTCCACAGGAACTAAGGAGGAGGTATCTTCTTTTGCCAGCATCTGTGAACCCATTTAGCTCAATGTAACAAATCAGCTGGTGCGTCCATGAATCCCAAAAATCAAGACGTGAGGGATCGAAGTTGTCGAGGCTTCCGTGAGTGGTGGCCATGACTCGATCGCGTTGCGGGGAGCGGGGCTGACCGGGAGGAGCGGACGCGGTGCAGTGCTGCTAGACAGCAGTGCGGGGCGTGCTGGCTTCCTCCTGTTCGGAGCTCGATGCAGCGCTGGAGTCAGGCTTGCTCATTGGATCCAATTCTCATCGCCACTGTAAAGTACTGGGTTCGATACATCAGGACTCGGACCACGACATAGGAGAAGACACGTTTATTAGTACTTCACACATGGAACAACAAACTAACGGCCGGTCAAAGAAAATAGTTGATTGAAGGCTTTAAAATAGTAAAAAAGAACATTGTTTAACATTCCTGCGGTGGGAACTGAGATGTGCGCGCAGCCGAAAAATCGAAACTGACGAATTGTATCGCGGGAAGAGCAGGCCGGTGTAACGAAAAAATACTCCGAGGTGCTGGAACAGGAAGAGGAAGCCCTGAAAGAAGGGCTGAAGCCAACAGGGAGCCAACAGGAAGAGACTCGGAGCTACAAGAGAGCAGGACCGGAAGTGAGTGTATACTTACAGACGGGACCTGGAATACGGTAACCTGACCTACTCTACACCCGAATACCATAGAGAAGTTGCGCCCGACATTTTGTGGAGGACTTGACTTTAAATTTGATTTTAAACATCTTTTAGAGGGTTTTTAAAAGCGAAAATAGAAGGGAATGGCTGATTGAAGGCTACCCTTTAGAAGAGACTGTTTGTTTGTGAATTTGCGCACCGCAGGAAAAGCACCAAAACGGAGACCAGAAGAGGACCGAAAAGAGCTGATTCTGATCCTGCTGTCAAGCCAAAAGTGAGACCAAGAACCAGTTCAACACCAACTAGGCTAACACCAATCCCCAAGATGTCAAAAGAGAGGGAGAAGGACAAGAAGGAGATGTATGCTGCCATGGAAGCAATGGAGAAAAGGATGCTGGAGGCAATACAGGCCATGGGAGAACAAAGTGAAAAAAGGATGGGGGAACAGATTGAAAAGCAACTGGAGGCACAAATGGCAAAGCAGACGCAGATTCATCTGAAACAACTTGAAGAAGTTCAGGAGAAGAATATAGCTGCAATAAAAGATTTGGTCACTACAGAGATAACTTCAATCAAGCAAGAAATAGAAGGAGTCAAAAA
>NW_015169259.1:61652-70095 GCF_001447785.1 Gekko japonicus
CAGAAGAAGAAACAGTAAAAGAGCAGATGATAAAATGGGCTATTAATATGAATAAAGAAATTGATATGGAAACCTGGGAATATTTGTGGAAAAACTCTATTAAAATATCGGGCTGTACCAATGTTAAAGAAAACTGTTATAAAATGATGTATAGGTGGTACATGACCCCAAAGAAAATTGCAAATATGAACCAGAATATGTCAAACAAGTGTTGGAAGTGTAAAAAACATGAGGGCTCATTTTATCACATGTGGTGGACATGTGAAAAAGCTGTGGACTATTGGACAAAGGTCCACAGTGAAATGCAAAAGATACTGAAATGCTCTTTTAAAAAAGCGCCTGAAATTTTGCTTTTGGGACTTAAAATGGAAGAAGTCAACACGACGAAAAAAACTCTACTCTGGTACTTAATAACAACAGCAAGAATGATTTATGCACAATTTTGGAAAAATGAAAAAGTACCAGAGATCGAAGACTGGATACAAAAAGTTCTGTTCATGGCTGAAATGGATAAAATTACAAAAAAACTGAGTAATAAGGAAGACGACGTATTTTTAGAAGAATGGAGTGACTTTAAAAAATATCTGGAAAAGAACTGGGATGTAAAACAAAATTTAATATGTTTAGAACAATATTAGGTTAATGGATGTTATCTGGAAACAGTAGTGATAAGAAAAATGATTTAATTGATGATGTATTACAATGTGGGTGGAAGGGTGGAAGCATTGCGGGAAGCCACAGGAGGAAGGGGAGGTAAGGGGAACGGGGTAAACAAAGGGAAAATGAAAATGAATATTGTTGGATGTTAAGTTCCTATTGAAAATAAAAAAGTTTGTTTACCAACAAACTAACGGCCGGTTGGCCAACTTTATACATTTGGGGAGGGATGCCCCTTGGTTCTATTGGCAGGTTTGAACTTCCTGCCAATGTTCCTATTGGCTCCTTACTGGAAGTTCAGGAGCCTAGTCCCTATTGTCTTTGGGCTTGAAGCTAGCTGCTTCAGGCTGGCACCTGCCAGTGGTCTGAGGACATAACAGCTTCTACTCAGGGTTCATTTTGTAGAAAAAGAGGAGCAGGAGCTCATTATCATAACTCATTAGCATACCTTATTTGCATATACCACACCCCCTGACATCACCAGAAGTGTGTCAGAAGGCAACACCCACTGCTCAGGCTCCACTGGACTGTTTTGGATTGTTTTGGGAACCAGCTTGTTTCACTATTGGGGGGGGGACATGCAGACCTGTCCTCACAGAGGAGGGGGAGCTTGTACCTGAATAAAACCTGGTCTTAAAGGTGCCACTGGACTGTTTTGGACTGGGGGGCCGGGGGTGGGGTTCTGCAGCTTACCTGGCTACTTCTTGCTCTGACTGAGGGCTGCTGGGAGAAGGGGGTGGGGCTTGTTGCATGCACCCGCTCCCTGGGCTCTTTACTGCTGGAGCTCCGCTCCTGTGCGCTCCTGCAGGAAATGACCCCTGCTCCTACTACCTATTCTAAAAATTATAGAAATAGTTACAGGCTCGTGAAAATTGGGAACCCTTGACTTACTAGAAGGCAGATTCATAAATTTGCTTTGTAAATTACCCCCCCCCATACTTGGCATAACTGTGCATAAAATCTGAAAATTTCCATGAGCTGATGAATGTGTTGTTTCATCTAAAGGAAACTGAACATGGTAGTGACATGGAACTTTATAAACACCCATAAAATATGGAGCTTTCTCTGGCTCCCAGAACCTTCCCCCATAAAAGCACATGGCAAACTTGCTTCTTAAGCTGGGAAAGCTACTGGCATTTTATATTTCACTGAGCTTGAGAACATGGTGACTAATCCTTTACAATGTGCTAAAGAAATAGCTGCCATGTTCTGAATTTTGTGGAATTTTAAGTACTCTCAGCACTGGGAGGCTTTCAGATAATTTGATCCCATCATATCTTACGTAGCATAATGGTTATTCTGAATCAAACACATGATGGAGTTTTTCCAAATACAATTGCAAATATCTCTCAAGCCAGTATCAGGGCTGTGTGAAGAGGAAAGAGTTAAGGCAATACCCTTTCTACTGAATATTAACTGGGAACCAGCTTGTTTCACTACAAAGCTTTCAAAAGCTAGATGGATTTAATTTCCTTCTGTTTCACTTTTAAAACTTCCTGGCTTTTCTTTCACAAATCACACGTTTTTCTTCTTCCGGAAGAAGCTTGGCCTTTGTTTCTGTGACCTGTCTTTGTTGGCTTCCTCATTAGCAGGCAGGACCAATGTCTTTGTGCCTGAAAGCGGTTGTGCTACTTAAGGATCCAAACACAAAACCGGAAACATGTTGGCAAAAGCTTGGTGGAAACAATGACAGAGCATTGCATAGCTTCTTGAAGTAAATTGTGTGTTTATTTTTTTAAAAAATGGGGTCTCTTGTGAAACCTCTGATTTTGCACCTAATAGGACTGCATCACAAATGTATAACAACTTGCTCTAAACTATTTATGGTTCTAAATGTGGTTTATATGTCATATGCATTTTTTAAAAAATTTGAGTTTAAAGCTTAATTTGGATATCTTACTTTTTCTTATATCCCAATGAACAGAAAAGGCTAGAAAGTTTTGAATGGATGAACAAGTGAACCATGATTCAGTTGTCTAAACATCCTGTTTTTAAATATGCAAGCTTTCAGACACCATCATATAGGCCTCTTACTCTGGCTGATGACATAACTAACATAACTAGTACCACGTGCCTCAATTGTTCTAGGAATTGCTGTGGTATATATCAGAAGATAACCCAGTCTGCTGCCCAGTTAAGAATTCAAAGTTTCAAACCTTTCCAGGCAATGCTACCTGTGCCACATAACCTAAATACAATTTATATGTCATAATTACAGAGATCAATCTGATTGTCCATGTGCTTTCATATTCAGTACGCCATTCTCATTCTGAACTGGTAGTGACCTAATTACATATTCACATCTGATTGCTTGTGTGATGTTATGCTCAAAAAAGCCCCTTTAAAAAGTGTAACAGACCTGCTCCCTGCATGCTGTCCCTCCCCACAGGAAACCCCTCTCTTTGTTTGGACTTCTGGTGGAACGGCACGGCGACCACCCTCGTCCTTCTCCGCTTCTTTTTGAGGTTCCGAGGTACAGGCAACCGAACAAACTTCACCCAACTTCTTGGAGGGAGGTTGGGAAGCAGAAGACTTGCTCAGATACCCCAGGAGCGGTGGCTGTGGGGTGTATCAGAGACTGTCTTGAAGTGAGAATGGGGAATGGAGACAAACATGGCTTCCATGTTCGTCATAGCCACGACCTCCGCTTTTTAAACCTGGACTATAATTACTAAACACAGCAGCAAGAATGTGTGTACGCGTAATTTTGAAACAGTGACGACCTTTAATTTATGACCTTTTATGAACAAACTCCAAACTGGAGAGGAAAAAATGGCTAAGAAGAGGACTGAAGCTTAAAGTTACATAGAAAATTTACGTTGGGAGACAAGAGACTGTATTTGTCAAAACATATGATTGAATGGGAGTGAGTTGATGCTATATGGCAGTACCCCTTTTTTTAGGAAATAGAAGAGTGAAGAGGTGTGTATGGAGGTTTATGCGGAGTGGCTAAATATGAAAATGGTGTCTGTAACGGAGATAGAGGAGGTTGTAGTAGATGAAGCCGAGGAAATAGACAACAGTAAAGAAATTGGAAGTCTCACTGTGGAGCAATCTCACAGGCTATTGTTAGATGAAATTCAACAGGCAATAATAACATATTGGTTAAACTTCAAAAGGTGTGCTCATGGTTAAAGTTATAAATCAAGGAATTATTGCTGGTCATTTCGAGGGAGGGGGAGGGAGAAAAGGGAATGGGGAAAGAAGCATTTATTGTATTGAAGTATGTAATATATGTTATGCTATGTATTGTTTGAGTTATATGGAAGCAAGATTAATTACTTCAATAAATAAATTTTAAAAATATACCTTCTAGGGTAGCGAACAAGGGCTACTGTTATTTTGGATAATTTTATTGAGGTACCTTCAATGAACCCATAAGAAAGCAAATGAGATAAGAATGATAGAATTCTAAAGTTAATATTGAAAACAATGTTAGTTTGACAAACCTTATAAGTAGGAACTGTTTCTGGTTTGTTTGTTTTTTGTGTGTTTAAGCTAAAAAGACACGGCGAAGCCTAAAAGTTATAACCATTATAGTAAGAGAAAATGACAAAATACTTAATTTGTGATATTCGGTTCAACAGCCCACGGCACAGCCGTTGGGCTGGGGAGGCGCCTTTGCCTCCCTGCTGGATGAGGCAGGCTGGGGTTTGGTGCCAAAAGCGCCATATATGGGCAGGGCCGAAGAAGTAAGAACTGCCCTGCAGCTTCTCCCCAGCAGTCCCGCGCAATCGTCGGCCCACCCTCCCCCCCCCTCAGTATTGCAGGCATTTGCTGGTCGTCCGGTTTTGGAGGCCGGGTAGGAATTTTTTGCCCCTTCCTGATTGGCACCTGGAAGGGGTGTTTTCGCCTACCCTGTACTGCGGCTGTGTTGCAGGTGTTTAAAAGGGTGTGTCGGGTAAAATAGTTGGTAACTTTTGTGCAGGCAGGTTGCTCTGCGGTATACAGATTGCGGTCCGGTGAGCACCAGCTGACACCCATATTTGGGGTTGAAGGGGTCCTGTGAGTACAGTCTTTGTGCCTTGCGGCACGGGGCGAGGAAAACGGACTGCCTTCGGGACGTCCCTGTTTAGGTCCTCTCTTTGAGCCTTGCGGCTTGGGGGATGGGGCTACAGGGTTGTCTTGCAATGGCTAGCCGGCCGGATGGTAGCTCCTGCAGTGGGCTCCCACCCGGGGCAGGGTGGCTCGCCCTATTGACAAGGTAAGGGAGGGGTCCTTGACCTCTGGCCTTGACCATAATGCAATCTTTTTTGCCCTTGCCTTTTGGTTCCAATTAAAGTTGTCAGTTAATAAAGTGGCCCTGTATTTAAACCTAGCACTTGTGTCTGCCTCATTATTCCAACTTGGGGGGCAATATTGTCTACTGCTGTGTTATATATATGAATATTGTATTCCTTTTCTGTTCTTTATTTTTGAAAAACCAATAAAAATACTTTTTTTTTTAAAAAAAGGAACCCCTCTCTTTGTGTCCCAGACACAGGCAGGAATTTACCTGAGTGCTCCCGGATGGTAGTAGCCCACTGTCTGAATACACCAATAAGCACGTTAATTGATGCTGTCAAAACCTCCAGAGCTCTCCACTCTCTTGTCCATATAACAAAGGCTCAAGTTTGCAGGACAATAACACTAGCCCTCTACCCCTTTTCCACAATATGAGACTCTTGGATAACTTAATCATACACCCAGTTAGGGCAACCAACCCATTCTCTGAACGTTATCAGCAAGGAATGTGTCATGTCTGCAGTCCTTCATAATTCAGTCACCAATAACCTGTATGCTGATACCTTAGCACATTTTCCAGCAATCTCTTCACTACATGAGTTTCAGCTATCCTATGATAGCACAAATTTGTTTCCGCAAGCCAACAGGGATCTGGATCCTAAATAGTACTCCTATCAGAATGACTCAATGTTCACCAACGGAAACTCAGGTTTGGAAGCTCCAATCCAGTTCTACCAAGGATCTTCATTTTGTACCATATTTGCCCAATCCAGATATTTCCCCCAGATGTGACAAAATCAATCTAAGTGCATATAGAGAATACCCCAAGCCCTACCCTATGCGGCAGATTCTGCTCCTGGACGTCTTTCACTGCTGGTATCACAGGAACCCTTCCTGGTCACTGTTTCTGCTCCTGGACCATCTTCCAATGCCACCAAACCTGACAGCCCTGATTCTTTCTCTTGAAGACAGGCCATGTGTCATGACCCCCATGGGGTCGCCACCTCCAGCTGCCACCACTGTGGACTTCGGGTCCCTTGAGAAGGCCCAGAGTACCCTCCCAAGCCCATCCAAAATGCCCCCTTTTAAGCCAAGAACATAGACATGATGACCAGGCAGAGAACAGTTAAACAAATGGTTTATTAACACAGTACTGGGGCAAGGAAAACAAGACAAGATGCTTTAAATATATATAACAGTGTTTAAAGGCAAAATAAATGAATCTAACATGACTACCTAGTTCACTTAACTGGTTACTACTTCAAGGTCCACAGCCCTCTTATACCAGGCCTCCTGTCGGGATCTTTCTCCTCAAACCAGACTGTTCCCTCTGTGAGACAAGACCACAGAAGAGCAAAAGAACACAGTCCCCTTCAGTTTAGCTCTGTGAGAGGAAAGAACTGGGGTTGCCAGCCTCCAGTTGGGGCCTGGGGATCTCCCGCTTTTACACCTGATCTCCAGCTGACAGAGATCAGCTCCCCTGGAGAAAATGGCTGCTTTGGAGGCTAGACTCTATGGCATTGTACTATGCTGAGGCCCCTCCCTCTCCAAACCCTGCCCTCTCCTGGCTCCACCCCCAAAGTCTCCAGGTATTTTCCAACTCAGACCTTTGCAAGCCTAGAAAGAACACCATTTTCCACAGCCCACAAAGTATGTAACAATCACCTCAAACAATTCCTGGACACTGATCGGCTACAACCGTTGATAAGCCTTATGGGGATTGTAGGCTATGTCTGCTTTCCACTGCCATGCAGATCTCTCCTGGGACCAGGCCACACTAGGCCTTGCTCCCAGTCCTGCACAGATCATGACACTGTTGCCAATGCACTAAGGGTGCTAAGGTTCTTTGACTTGTGTGGCTAGCCAATAAACCACACAGTGAAAACAATCATCCAGACAGTAAAGGGTAACAAAAGTATTTATTCAAATAAAGGAGCACCTCACAATTAGAATTCAGGATGGGTGTTGTTCAATGAGCAAATACAGAAAGCAGACTTATATACTCTTCTGGCTCCTCCTCACTTTACATCGTCACTGACATCATGTAGACATGCTCAGTTCAGTTTTCTTTGTCTGGCTGGTCATCAATCACATATTTGGCCCACAGGATGTTATTTGGCTGTGTCTCAACCCCCACAATACAGGTGCAGCGCTCATTATAGTCATTATTCTTTATTTATGATTTTGTTTACTCCTTTTGGCTTTTCTCCCAGACTCCTGTTACCTTTGAATGAACTTTCAGACTGAGTTCATTTTTCAGTATCAAATCTATCAGTTCTGTTAACACAAGTGGTTTTCTTTTACATTTATATAGGCATACATGTTACAAAAACACATTTGCTGGCATTTTGTAACCTATCTCTATTAAAGAATACATGGATACATTGATTTTCTAGAAAAATACAGCATTACAGCATTGTTTTCACAATTAAACTCTTTACATGAATTCTTTTAGTGTTTCAAAATAGCCTGTGGCATGAAGCTCTTGTAGGTGCACTGAACCCATCTATTAGTTTTCATTTTGGCCCATCAGAATATTTTACAGAATATTTTTAATAATTTTATTAAGTTTCTTTTTGTCTAAATTAAAGTTTTTAATTTACAAAGTGCACCACTTTATTTCAGTCAACAGAGGGTCCTCTTTTACAATACAAATTCTGTACTTGTTCATTGGCTTTTGGCAGGTGTGCATGATTGGTCTCTGTGACATCATCTGCCTGCTAGCCACTTGATACCCCTTAAAACTTAAAAGCACAGAATAATGAGGTGTATATGATTGATTACTTTGTTTTTCCCAAACCTTCTGGAATATCTCCTTTTAACTTAGCTTGTTAGTTCTTTCAAGTAGCTTCTTTCAACTGACCCTCCCATGATTTATGTCTTCTATTGCCAGGGTCTTTTACACACTTGTTAGTTCTGAATGTATAATGATTTCTCTTTAGTCAAACAGTCTTTCGTCTCAAGCTGAATATCTTAGCAAAGCTTACAATTAATAAAGATAGTTGCTTTACAAATATCTTACACATATTCTGCCTTAAACATAACATAAAGTTCTAAAACACACAAAGGGATTTCTCTCTGTTACAATATATAGCTGTCCTTTACTCCAATTAAGCAGTTTGCTTTGAAGTAAAAGATTCCATAATAAATCTCAAAATTGTGACAGCTCTTAATTGGAAATTGGCAGAGGATTAGCAGGGAAAAACATCTACTCATTAAAAGGGGAAAACTCCCTATTTCTTTGAAACAAGGGCTAGAAAAACATGTCAACTAAAGAATGATTTAAACTTCTTGGTGTTATACAATACAGTGTCCAGTAGTCTAAAACGGGTTGTCAGCCCTTCCAGGAGATTCCCAGAGAATTTCTCCCAAAGGCTTCTGTAAAACAGCAATAATCAATAGAAAATCATTTAAACCCTGGGCATGCCCTACAACACCATGTATGATTTCTTTTGTATCCTTTTTTTTTTTGAAGCCCCCCAAGGGAGGATTTTTTATTTTATTTTTTATAGACTACAAAAACTAATACAGAAAAACAGGGAGGGGACTACATATACGGGGT
>NW_015169259.1:70240-118343 GCF_001447785.1 Gekko japonicus
CCCCAGCTGAGTCTTCAAAAATTCTTTAGCTTTAAAGGCAGAGTCAATCTTTTCTTTCTTATCTTTCATCTTGAAGGTGACTCCTTCTGGATACAACCATTTATATCCAATTTGATTAGTCTGAAGAAAAAGCACCAATTCCTTGTATTTCTTTCTGCGTTGTCTCACTTCAAATGGAATATCCTTAAGCATTCGGATAACATTTTCTCCCACTTTCAAAGGGGCTCCAGACACCGCTTTCAGGATTGTATCTCTCACATGTCTCTTAGAGAACCTTACAACAATTTCCCCTGACAGATTATTCTTTTTTATATAACCGGAATATGATCTATAGACCACATCCATTTCGTTTAACAGTAACTCAGGTTTCATTTCTGTCACTGGGGCCAGCAGTTCACACATCAGTTCCTTAAGATTCTCCCCCTGTTTTTTCTGGCAGGCCCTGGAAGCGAAGAACCAAGTTAGCCTTATCCATTTGCACTTGCAGCATCTGATCTTCCAAGGATGATGTCTTTTCTTCCAGCTTTTCCACCTTCTTTTTAACTTTTTTCGTAGTTGCAGTCACCTCCTTTATTTTTTCAGCATCCTGCTTCATAACTTGTAGCATATCTTTTATCTGGGTTTGAGTTGCAGTGATGCCTTCTGTCACCTTAGCCATCTGTTCTTTAAACGTGTTCAGCTGCTCCAGCAGAGGGTGCATGCAGTCAGCTACAGCCTTAGCTGTCTCGCTAGCCACTTCCGTTCGGGGACTCTCTGCTCCCTTTGTCTTTAAAAATCTGTCCTTATCCTTCTTCCCCGCCATCTTGACCAATTGTTTACTTTTCAAAGTTACAAGAAAGTCTCTGAATATGTGCCTGAATGTTATATGCCCATCGGGTAAGTGCCTCTGGACAGGTCTTGCTTCATTGTCTTCTGCTCCCCCCCCCTTCGCGTTTCTTACAGTTCGTGTCTTTGGGGCGTCGTGTGGGAGGCGTTCTCCCCCCACTTCGCCTCTCCGTTTAGTATTTGGGTCTGGGGGAACTTCTTTAGTTTTAGATCGCTTTAAAGTGACTCACGTTCATTGCAGGTCTTCCGACCTCGTTTTAGCTTCATTTAAAGCGCTGGATCTTCTTCGCTTGACCCAGCCAGCGTTGCTAGTGCCATACAGCCTCACCTCCGGGGGAACCACTGGAACAAAGAGGCGCCTCAATTCTCGGGCATTCCGCCCTTGAAGAGGCCGCCTCTTTAAAGTTTCCTGGCCCTGAGCTCTCCCCCGAGCCCCTGGGGGAGTCCACGATCCTGCGTGGCCCCTTCCCCCGGCAGAGGGGTCCGGGAAATAGGTCCGCGGGTGCGCCGCCATCAACCGGAAGTCCTTTTGTATCCTTTTTTCACTGAGTCTGTGTTTCCCCTTTCCTGGTTCAGGGCTAGTCTTCTCAGCTGGTTTTTCCATAGCCACACGCAGGCAGGTGTAAGGTCATCCACACTTTCTCAATTTATAGATAAACTGTTGTATTGCTCATTTGTTCTTCCAGTATTTCACATTCTAGCTCTCTGTCTTGAGTAGGGCAATAACATTTACTTGTTCTTTAAGTATTTTATTTATTTGGAAAATTTCTGTGCCTTCACTCCAAGGAACCTGCCCAAAGTGACTTACAGTGCATCTGTCTCTCTTCAAATCCTTTCATTTTGAATGGGTTATTGTATCACATTGGGACCCATGTATACATTACATTGGATGGTCCCTGGATTTTACCCCACAGCATGTGTTGCATTGTATATATGAGGAGGATGCCTGACAGGAGTACTGACTTTGGTAATAGAACCTTTTGACAAGGTTCCGTGTCATGTTTCTTCATAGGTTCTGTTTTAACTTTAGAAGAACTCATGGATGTTAGGAACAGGGCCAATGGGTACAATCCTGCCTCCTTCTCACTAAGGTTCATTTTAGGCACATGTAGCATAGTGCTTCTGGGTGGATGCAAGTATTGGTATGCTAAATCAGCATATTTGCTGATTGTCCTGTTCATTGGTAGACTGGCCAGTATCCATCTTTGTTGGTTGATCCTGTGCCTTTTTTGGTTATATGGCAAGGATATCTTCAGAATGGAAGAAACCACAACTTGCAATACAGTTATCAATTGGGCAGGAGACCTCCTTTGTTAAGGTACTTTGGAAATTTCTCCTTAGGAACATCCATCTGTCTTCCTCTATTACTGTCTTCTGCCAGCAGTTGAAGAGGTTTTTTGTTGTTGTTTGGTATTCCCTCATTAACTCTTCTTAGGTCTCCTCCCTGCTTGTGTATTTTCATGTATATTAGTATGCTTTGTTTTAAATTGTGTGTATGTTTGTGTGTGTGCTTTTTAATGTGTGAGATGTTTTAATGTTTGTAGTGTATTCAGATGCTGCCCTGAATATGCTAGGATGAATGGTGAATCATCCCATAGAGAAGCTATGCTAAGCTTCAGACGTCGGCTGGGATTCGCGACGAAAGTATTGTGTCCAATCACATTTGAACTGTCTGTGGTGGGAACGTATGTGATTGGACTGTTATGCGAACAACCTGATAGGTTGGTACTTGTACAGTAGGTGTGGCTACATTAGCCCGGAATGTTTAAATACCGAGCAGCTGAAATGGACAAGCTGTTCGGGCTATGAGGAGTTGTACCGTGTTAGAGAAGTTGATTATCGAGCTGAATAAACCTGAGTTTTGCTGAAATCACTCTCTGACTATTTTGTTAAGTACCGACTTAACAATGTTCACAGCCTTGGAGACCCTAATTTGGGTAGAAAGGCAGCATATGTTTTAAGTAAATGCATAAATAAAAATATATTATCAGAAGTATCCAGATAAAGAAATGAATCTTCCACATGTTCCTTCTTTCATTCCAGTTTAAAGTTATTCAACTGCAATGCAACTAGTTGTGACTGATTATTTACCTGTCATTTCATTCTAGCAATTCATCTTCAGTACTCATAGTTTATTTTGGTGGTCTTAATGTGGACCAGATCTTTGCTAATGAAGATCCAGTTAGCATTGCCCACTTGGAGGCTAAGCAAGCAGAAAATGTGCTCCATTATTTACTGCATTTGCACTGGGACTGTTTGACACACAGTAAATTGTTTTTGGACCTCACTCCTCTGTTTCTATGGCATTGTTGGCTTGGGTAGTAGATGAAGAGGTTTGACCTACTCAACAAAGAAAGCTTTGATTGGTGTTTGGCTAACATGGACCAAAATTAACATCCAGGACAATAAATCCTTTGTTTCTCTAAATCTTTGAAATTATTGGATGGTGGCAGGTCATAACATATCCTGGGCAGTGTACTGCTAAACTGCTGTGAGGTAAAATTTGTACAGTCAACTGTTTTGGAACAGAAAACAATTTGTTTCTCTATTGTGAGATTTCACTAAAAGCAACTGGATGTTATAAGAGACACGGAGCTGCCGCCACTCTGTCTCTCTTGATTGTCTCTTCCTTGTAGCATCTGATATTAATAATGCTGGGTATGAAGTCTTTGCACCATGTGTCTGCTCCTCTCCCCTCCCCTCCCCCAAGTCTCCTATCATTGGATGGATAGGTTGGCAAAAACATAGTGTAAACACAGAGATACAGAGCAATAATGGCTGTTACCACACTTAGGCCCTGTTCACACGGAGCATTTGCCCCACTGAAGGCACGGGAGTCCCGCAGAGTATCCGGGCGTGATCACATGGGAACATCTGGGAGGCGTAGCGAACCCATGGCAAGCCGCCGAAGCCACGCAGTAAAAAACCACCTTACCGTATGTACTGGCAAATGCTTTGCCACGGGCCGCCTATGGGAGCCTCCCGTTGTGTGATTGCGCTGGCGCGCAGCTTCCTCCCCAGTCGTCCTCTTTGCTGCGGGGAAGCCGCCGTCGCGTCTGATCGCATAATGGTGCATCAGACTGCGACGGCGCAAATAGCTGCACTTCCCCCCCTCGTTTTACGGCATGTCTGACCAGGGCCTTAGACATATTCACATATTGCTGTAATGATCTATAGCCCTTTTCAGATATTACAACTGTACATACCAGGCACTCACTATCAGGGGTGTGTAGTACCCACATGCATGCTTTCCATTTCATGTGAACGAGTAGGGATACATGGTTCTGTTGATACTAGAATGAATTAATACATACATTAATAGACAAATAAACATATCCTGAGATCTATAATGGCAGTCCTGAACTTCTCACTGTCTATAGAGAGGAGTTTGGTTATTTCTGCACCTGTCAAATCTCTTCTGCAACTAGAACCACAGGAGAATCCAATTCAAGTAGTCAATTTCTGCCAGTTCTTTTTGATACCAGTTATTAGAATATGGCTCAGACCATATATGTTCCCCTACTCACCACAGTCAGACAACTTAGATGTACAACTGAGGAGGGGGGAGGAGCAGGGCTTCAAGAAAGCTCAGCTGGCATCAGCCTACTAAGGGGAGTGAGTTATAAATAAGGATTGCCAGCTCCGGCTGGGGGAATTCCTGGAGATAGGGGCACTGTGCTTGAGGGATGCAGTTTTTTTGGGTGGGGCAGGAGGGAACTCAGCAGGGAAGGGATGTCACTCTAGTACTTCTGTTTCTCCCAGTTTTCATAATATACCATTCAGTCCAACCTCCAGAACTGCCATTTCCTCTTGGGGACCTGATACCTGTAGTCTGGAGATTAGTTGTGATTCTGAGAGATCTCCAGGCCCCACCTTGAGATTGGTAACTCTGATCATTCTTTCTCAGCCTGGTTCCCTTCCCTCACATACATCAGGAAGAAGATCATTCAAAGGAGGAGAATTTGTTATCAATACATAAAGTTCTCCTTGCATCTTTTTCCCTCTCCAACACTGTATTCATTATACTATATACATATTTATTACCTGCATAATTAGGGAACTGTAAGAAGCACCCAACTCACTCCTCTTACACAAGTTGACAGCCTGTTATTCCAGATTTGATTGAATTAGAACAACCAGCTTCTCCTCCACTGCCAGGATCCCTCTCTAAGTAATTACGAGGGAAACTGCACTGCTTGAAATACCCACTCTCCTGCTAATGTCCCCCAAATCTCTAAACATGCTTCTTGAATAATGTTCCACTCAAGCCTTCTTTATGTGACATATCTGTGGAAAAAAGAATCATGCCTCTTTGCCCTTGCCTCTTTGCCCCTGTTCAAGGCTTTGCACAAACCCTACATGTGTACAGATCCAGAACTACACACAATGCACTCAGGTTCAGTGGAGAAAACCGATTTGTGCACACATAGGCTCTGTTTAATTTCAGACGAATGTGTGGAAGCTGACCACGGGGCCAGTAAGCAGGGGTCATTTTGTAGAAAAAGAAGCACAGGATCTCATTAGCATAACTTATTAGCATAACTCATTTGCATATGCCACACCCCCTGGCATCACCGGAAGTATGTCAGAAGGCAACACCCACCACTCAGGCTCCACTGGACTGTTTTGGATTGCTAGCTATTTGGGGGAGGGGACGTGCAGATCTGTCCTCACAGAGGAGGGAGAGCTTGTTCCTGAATAAAACTTGGTCTTAAAGGTGCCACTGGACTGTTTTGGATTGCTAGCTATGGGGGGGGGATGCGCAGATCTGCCTTCACAGAGGAGGGAGAGCTTGTACCTGAAGGCGGGCCGGGGGGGGCCTCTGCAACTTACCTGGCTGTTTCTTGCTCCTTGTGGCCCAACTGAGGACTGCTGGGAGCAGGGAGCAGGGCTTGTTGCATGTGCCCGCCTCCTGGGCTCCTTACTGCCGGATCTCCGCTCCTGTGCGCTCCCGCAGGAAATGACCCCTGCCCGTAAGCATGAGCTTGCTCCTTTCATCGGCTTCCTCGTATTCATGAAGCTGCCCTATGCTGAGTGTAACTTAATATTGTCTACTCTGACTGGCAGCAGCACTCATGGTCTCAGGAAGAGATTTCTTATATCACCTACCATTGATTCTTTAACACAGCATGCCAATGTGTTTCCTAGCTAGAGGCCTGGCAAGCCTACATGACAGGCATTTTGTGGTGACACCCACCACCCTTTCTCAGAATCCTGTAAGTGCACACAGGTTCGATAATATTGCTGTTTCTTGCCTTTTACATGAAACTCCATGGCCTGAACCTGGGAAGTTCTGCATTATGGTCTGTGCTTTACTAGGGTTGCCAGTTCTGGGTTGGGAAATTCCTGGATATTTGGGGGCAGAACCTGGGGAGGGTGGAGTTTAAGGAAAAAGTGACCTCAGTAGGGATGTGATGCCATACAACCTGCCATCCAAAGGTTCCATTTTCTCCAGGGGAACTGATCTCTGTAGTCCGGAGATCCTTTGCAATTCTGGGAGGACTTCAGGCACCACCTGGAGGTTGGCAAGCTTAGCTGTTGTAGGGACCTCCATGGTAAAGCTGCATAAACAGGGGCTTCTGAACATCTTCTTAACATGTTTAGGGTTATATGCTTAGGCCCACCAAAGAATTTTTGCCCCCTCTCAACCCCAAAACATGAAGATCAGGAGGCAATATCATTTAGACAGTCTTTCTGGCACCCTGCTTAAAAACATGGCTCTCTTAGGCATCATCTTTCCAAAATACCAATGTAACCAAGGCTTTGTTGTCCGTACCTTGTCCCTGAAGCTTCTGCCACCAGTTCACTCTTCCCCATCTCTTGGCCTTGTCAGGTTTGTGTTCGTGTTGGCTAGCTGGCCTTTGAGGCCCATGGTACTCTGATCCTTGTCGTTGAGCCAGTCCAGCTGCCTGTTCCTGTCATCTAGTTAGACCCTTTGTGCAAGCAACTAATTTTCTCTTTAAGGAAGCATGGGTTATTAATACCCTTCATGGTACTTAGGGTTTTCCCCCCCTCTTACTTTCTTTGTGATTTTGCTTTGTTCTTTAAACTGGAAACCTGTTCCCTTTGGGAAGATACATAATCATTATTTTAAAATAGCACCTATCGCTTTTACTGCAGCTATAAATCCATTTGTTGGTTGGCTTTGACTTTTTTACTGACTTGCGGAATTGGATATTGAGAGTTATTTGTTAGGGACAGATTTCTGAAATGCTGTTTGGAGTTGCATTAAAACATCTATAGCCTCTCATACTGCCTGTCCCAAACTTTTGATAACCATAGCATCCTTTCTTTTCTCAGTTAAGGAGGCACACCTCTCTCTTATAACTGACAGATTTATTTTGAATATGTGTAAAAGTAACAATTGCTTAACCTCAGAGGAGGGTCTCCAGTGTTTCTCTTCATGGACCGCTGATATAGATGTGCCTCTATATTGAAGGAAGACAGTCCAGAATATTGACTCATGCAGAGTTGGAGAGTGAAGATGGGCATTTAGTAATCTATAATTTAAAAAGTACAACAACAAAAAGCAATTATACAAATTCAAATCTTTATATATCCTGAATTGATATTACTAATTTATATTATTAGCTGAATATGACAATGTTTCTGTATAAGCAGTGTTTATAAAATAAAGCCTTGTCAAATTGTGACCATAAAAATGTAAGAGGAGAACATCTGGATTAGACCGATGGTTCACCAGCCCAGCATCCTGCTTCACATAATGGCCAACCAGTTGCCCTGGAAGACCAAAAAAAACAGGTCACAGTCCTTCCCCTCATGTTGCCTCCTAGCACTGGTACTCAGAGATTTATTACCTCTGGATGAGAAGGTTCCCTTTAGTAATCCTGGCTAGCAGCCATTGATGGACTTCTCTTCTGTGGATCTGTCTAATATCCTTTTAAGCCCATCCATGCCATGCACAGTCTCTTAGAAAAGTTTATGGACCCTACAAGAGGAAGATGCTTGGCACAACTATTTCAACTTGAGATGTAAACCCAAGGAATTACTTTTGAACCACTGACCTTGATTTCAAGACCAAAATATAGTGTGAAAGCAATTCTTGGTTATTGATGTTTATTGGCACAGGTAGTGTGATCCACTTGAGGTTTTTAAAAAATGTCATACTACAAGCTGTTCAATAACTCTAATTTGGTCATTAAATTCTCACCATCTTTGCCCTTTTCTAATGATTCTGACAAAATGCTGTCTGCAATCAGCAGGACTCGGTCGGTCGTTGTGGGGATAATTTGAATAAATAATCAAGTCTGCAGCTCATCCATCATTTTGAATGATTTCTCTGTTCCCTGTTCACCTCATCATGACATTTGGCAGGTCACTCAGTATAAAATATGCAAGGAGCAGTCTGAGATCGCCCAAAGTTGCTGAAATAGCCAAGTAAACTGTATACCATGACAGAGTCAGTAGGCTTCATTTAGAATTTCTTTACTTGTCACACTGTAGGTTTGAAGGTTGTGCATTCCCACTTCCCTTTGACTGGTGCTCAGGAGAATAATATATCACAGGGAACAAAGGGAAAGCAGGATCTGCACTTTGAAAGAAAAGTAATGCATTATCTAAGGATGCTTTCACGTGTTGCATTCCTCCAACTATGGAGGGGCCATGGCTCAGTGACAGAGCATCTGTATGACACGTGAAAAGTCATAGGATCAATCACCAGGCTCTCCAGCTAAAAGAATCAGGTAGTAGGTTATATGAAAGAAATCTGCCTGAGACCGTGTAGAGCAGCTGCTTGTTAGAGTAGACAATACTGACCTTGATAGACCAAGAGTCTGACTTAGTCAGTATAAGACAGGTTTGGGTCTTCATTGATAATGTTCTTGTATGTAGCCTCAAATCAGACATGCTAGATACCTACAAGCCAAGGTATCTATTATGTTGCAACATTAGCACAACAACTTCTATCTGTCTATCCATTTTATCCTGTCCTTTCTCCAAGAAGCCCAGAGTTTTGTACCCCTCTTTCAATTTTGTACCCCTCTCTCAATTTTGTCTTTACAACAACTCGGGTGGACCAACTGATGTCTGCAAACAATGGAAGTTTGGGGTGGCCAGGACCCTTGGGGGGGAGGAACAGTATAATATGCATCACAATGTCACTTCCGGTGAAAATCCAGAAGTGATGTCATAGCCATCCACAGTGTTCTATAAATTCCCCAGCAGCAGGGTTGGGAGCGGAACTGGGAGATTGCCTGCCACCAATGGGTAAGTGGCAACCCTAACAGCGTGTCTCTGAAGTATAGGTTTGCCAGGTCCTACCTTCTTTCCGGGGGGGAGGGATCTTCAGGCCTTGCCAGGATCATCTGGTGTGTACAAAGCGCGTGGGGTGCAATGACATCACCCAGAAGTGATGTCATCACACTGCCAATGCTCTAGTTTTCGGGCAAAACGTTTATGGTTTGAGCCCAAATTTACCATAGAGATTTGCCCAAAAACTAGAGTGTTGCTGTGCGTTGGTGATGTGGTGATGTCACTTCTGGGTGATATCATCATGTCACATTCTGGGGCATTTGCGGGTGGGGAGGAGCCCGCAAAAGTGAGGGAACCCCCACCCAGACCAGGGGGCTGGAAACCCTAGTGAAGTAGGTTAGACTGGGAGAGAGTGACTGGCTCAGGGTCACCTGGCAAGATTCCATGGGAGAGTGGGGATTTGAACTCAGGTCCTAATCCAATTTTCTGACTATACCACATTGCCTCTGTGTTTATTTAGTCACTTTCCTGTGGGTATAAAATATTTATCAGCCAAAGATTGATTTAAAGGGTATGACTGGCCCATTGTCACCCCAATGAGTTTGATGGCAGACTAGGATTTGAATGTGGATCTCCTAGAACTGTCACTTTAACTTCTACATGACACTGACTCTTCAAAGACCATATTTGTCCATCCCTAGTAAAAGGCATAGTCCTAAAATTACACAGTCTTCTTTCTATAAATGTTAGGCACAGGAGAAGGGGATTTAATCTCATTAACTTCTGCAGATTCATTAAGAGTCTCTAGAATTCATACGTTCCCATAACAATCTGCTTTTCATAACAATATCCTGTATAATAGTTGACTAGCAGAAGGGCCCTGACCACCCAGCTCAATAGTGACAGGAACTGCATCAGCAAGACACTCTTGCCTGTAGTCTAAGAGTGCCTGGTGGATAGGGTTGCCATTTTTTTGTTGGGGTGGGGGATGGCCATTAGGCCCTTCCTGCCACTGCTCAGCTGGGCTGTGGGAGAAAAATGGTGGTGAAAGGGGGTGGGAGATCTCTGGTGTTTCACTGCATTGACATATTTTCCTGTGCAACTATACATTATGTCAGTGCATCACCAGTGGTGTTCTTGCATTGGGTCAAAGCTCTATGGTTAAACCACAGAGTTTTAGCCGATCGCTAGAGTATCACCTGAAAAACACTAACATGTCTTCTTGGTGCACAGGAAGTGAGGCCAGACTCAGAGCCTCACTGCTGTTGTCACTGGTGAGACCCCTCTGCCAATTGCCAGCCTTCAATCTGCAAGATCGATTTAAAGAGTGACCACTGTCACCATTGTCAACCTAATGAGCTTGATGGCAGAATAGGTGGACAACAGAGACACATAACATCCATGGTAGGTAACCAGAAGACTCAGCAAGAGCACAGTGCCTTCTGTGCCTTCAATGCACAATGCAGGCAGAAATAAGGTATCAAGAAGTAGCACACCAATGACAGCATGAATGCTCACTGAGTAACTATCAGTGTATATGAAACCTGCCTTGCAACTGCAGCTGTTCTCCTAACCAAAGACTTGTTATAAGCCAAAAGCAGTGTTTTTGCAGCAATAAACGTCCATAGTTCCTAAATGAAGTAAAGAACAAAGACCTGAGCCACTCATCCTGAAGATACAAAAAGCCCTTCATCAAACACTGCACAACACATTTGTTTAGCCTTTGCTTGGATCTAGTGAGTTATTCTGAATTGCAGTTTATCAAAGATGTCAATATTTGAAATGTGAATATTATTTAGTCTTACTTTTCTATAAATTGATAGTGTACATGTGGAAGAAATGATTTAATATACCTGTGCTGCAAATCCTCCAAAGACTTCTTTTGACTGGTGTTTTACAATGAATTTCAAGAAAAAGAATAAAAAAGACAGAAAATGCTATTTCCTTTGGGACTGTAAATTCATAAAAAACAAATTAATAAGCTTGCCAGGTACAATGTATATCATCTTGTGGTTGATAGCTACACATGGAAATCATCATAAAAATGACATACATTTTTGTTTGCCCAATATTTTAATTTATGTCTCACTGCTACTAAATAATTCCCAGTTTAATTTTCCTACTGTCCTAAAATCCAGACAGAAAAGGGGGAGAAAGTATTCCCAAGTTTATTACATTTGTTCAGACTTTTTTCCTTAAACAAAACTTTCACTCAATTTGTTGAGAATAGCATCATGTCCGAGATTGTAACATTTTTACCCAACAGATTTATTTCTGGCATACCATGAGCCGAATCTATTCTTGTGGCAGTGTTGCCTCATAAACATAGCTAATTATAGCACATTAAGCAATGGGACAGAGTGCAAAGAACCCCAAGTGACATGGATCTATGCAACTGTATTTTGTTAACTCTGGTCTCTTGTGCTGTGTTGGACTTGGTTGACCTAACTTTGATCCAATGGTGCTTGGACAACTGCAGATTGGAAACTAGGGATCCAACTCCTTGTATATTTATATGGGAGTAATCACCATTGAATGTAGTGGTGCTTACTTCTGAGTGGAAAGGGGTTGCCAAATTGAGAAATTCCTGGATATTTGGGGATGAAGCCTGGGGAAAGCAGAGTTTGGAAAGAAGAGGCAGCTCAGCAAGTATGTGATGCCATACAGTCTACCCTCCAAAGCTGACATTTTCTCAGAAGAACTGATCTCTGTAGTCTGGACATCACCTTGTGATTCCAGATGAAGTCCTGAGTGGCACCAGTAAACCATTACATAAAAAGAGCAAAACACCAAACATATGATCACATCACGATTGATTTTGTGCAATGTGCTTGCATGTGATCAGTGTATGTGCACGGTGGGGGAGAAGATGCAGATAAAGTAAAAGATACAGCAAAGTGGCATGTTATAAGTCCATAATTGATTTTACAAATTATCCTTTTTTAAAACTGGAGTGTAAAGGACTGTAATGCCGTACACAGAAATTCCAGGCCGTAAAGGAATGCAATTTGATGCCCCCTAGCAAATAACGCTGTACGGATTTGCAATGGAATTGGGGTGGGGGTGAGTGGGATAATTACAATCAGAAACAAATGATAAGATTTTGATATATGGAAAATGAAAGGAATTTTGTTTCACCGAATTTCCCCCTTGATTTCTGAGGTTGATTCTAAAGCCGAGGTGAACCGTGACTTTCAATTGGTGTTCCTACTTTTCCATCTTTGAATCTGGAGGTCTGTACTGCTTGCAGCCTTCACACAAGAGCACACAAATATTGGCACTCCCCTTGAGCGAGTCTGAAAGATGAGAGGGCATGCCAAGCACAGCTCTGTTGCAAAGAACAAATCAATACTGATCTGTTATTTATGTTGTGCATTAGTGAACTGTGCTGCATTTCTCCTTTGAGAGAATCTGGATTCCTTTGCAGCTGGGACTCAACAGAGAAGAAAGGAATTGTTAGTGAGAAAACTCCAGTTAAGGACCCTACTTTGTTTATGTATTCACTTAGATATCTATACCCGTCTTTCCTCCCCAGCAGTGACCCAAAGTGGTTTACAACTTCATCCTCTCCTCATCTAATTTTATCCTCAAAAGCACCACACTATGAGATAGGCTAGGCTGAGAGAGAGTGACTGGCCCAAAATCACCCAGTGAGGTTCCATGGCAGGGTGGGGATTTGACCCTGGGTCTCCCAGATCCTACGGCAAGATCTAGCACAACTAGATGTGACATTGTCCCCCGGTGTGTAGGTGTGCACACACCCCTGGTACTGTTTCAGGTCAGAAAAATGTGTGTGTGTGTGTGGAGGGGGGATGCAGAAGAATGATACTCTTATATGGCTTTTCCTGACGATAGAAAATGGAGGTACATTTCCGGGGTGAAAACAGGGACAGTATCACATCTAGTTTTGCCCTACTATACCACGCCATGCTTAGTTTCAGGGTCCCAAAATTCCAAACTGTGGATGAGTGAACATCCATTGTAGATGTGTTGTAATTGGGCAGAATGCTGCATATCATTTGGGTTAGTTACCCCACAAGCCAGGCTGGCGCCCGGCCAAAAGGGTTGCCAGCTCTAGGTTGGGAAATACCTGGACAAGCCCATAGCCAGGATTTGTTTTTGTTTGGGGGGCATTAAAAGTTTAAGGGGGCAATTAAATTAAGGGGGCAATTAAATTAAATGAATGCCTGTCTTTAAAAGGGAGGCTCTGAGCTTGTTTCTAGCCCTTCCTTTCAAGGGACAGGGCAGCAAGCGCAGCAGTTCCTAGAAAAAAAACAGCTCCACAGGACAACAGCTTAGAAGGGCACTCAAGAGTGGCACCTTCAGCATTTCACCAAGAAGAAGAAGAGATCGGATTAATACCCCACCCTTCACTACCCGAAGGAGTCTCAGAGTGGCTTACAAACTCCTTTCCCTTCCCCTCCCCACAACAGACACCCTGTGAGGTAGGTAGGGCTGAGAGAGCTCTGACAGAAACTGCTCTTTTTCAAGAACAGCTCTTGTTGGAGCTACAGCTTGCCCAAGGTCATCCAGCCAGGTGCAAGTGGAGGAGTGGGGAATCCAACCTTGTTCTCCCAGATTAGAGTCTGCGCACTTAACCACTACACCAAACTGGCTCTCACCAATCAGCCCCCTTTCTGCTAGACTCACCATGACCTAGGTGGTATACAGCAAGACTGGGCTAGCAGAAAGGGGGATTGTTGGAGATGTACTGAAGGTACGACTCTTGAGTGCCCTTTGAATCTTTCTTGCCCTTTGTAAGGGAACTTAAAGGCATTTAAATGTCTTCTGAAGGTAATTATATGCCCTTTGAGCTGTATTTTTCAGGTCCCATGATCCCCCCCACACCAAATTCCACAGTGGGAGGGAGGGGGAAGCCAGTTTGGTGTAATCGTTAAGTGTGCAGACTCTAATCTGGGAGAACCGGGTTTTTAAAAAATATATATATTTTTATTTTATAAAACCTTTAAACAGTTACAGAAGGATCAAACTTGTAATCAAATGGCATACATACAAGTACATATAAGTATTTCTGTGTAACACATAAGCATAGAATTATAACTGAGTACAATGTGTTGAAATAAGTATAACACACGCTCATAACATGATGTAACTGAAATAACTCAAAAAGAAGCAATCACAAACAGTACAACAGTACTAACAGTACTAACAGTACTAAATTTGTCTATAGGGAACCGGGTTTGATTCCCCACTCCTCCACTCGCAGCTGCTGGATGACCTTGGACAAGCCATAGTTCTGTCAGAGGTGTTCTTGAAAAAGAGCAGTGCCTGTCAGAGCTCTCTCAGCCCCACTTACCTCACAGGGTGTCTGTTGTGGGGAGGGGAAGGGAAAGGAGTTTGTAAGCTGCTCTGAGACTCTGAGTGAAGGGTGGGGTATAAATCCAAGCTCCTCTTCTTCTTTTTCTTGCTCTCACCCAGGCAGCTGCCAGCAGCAGGTAGCAGGGAGCCTCTCCTCAAAAATAAGATTTCTGGCATGGCTCTTTGTTGGGCAGGGCTTTTAATTAAGGGGGCAGGGCACCGAAATGCCCCAGTGTAGCTACAGCCCTGTACCTGGAGATTTTGATGGTAGAGCCTGAGGAGGGCGGGGTTTGGAGAGGGGAAGGACTTCAATGCCATAGAGTCCATCTTCCAAAGTGGCTGTTTTCTGCAGGTGAACTGATATCTGTCAGCTGGAGATTAGTTGTAATACCAGGCGATCTCCAGCCACGACTTGGAGGTTGAGGAATACCAAAAAGAACATCTGTGACAAAAAGAAGAAGAAGAAGAAAAAATAACGAAGAGTCAATAAAGACAAGTTGCAAAAACGTTTGCTGTAGTAATTCTGTAGAGACTTTTCTTCTGTAATTGCTCACATGCAACGAATACTGCACACTGAAAACAACTCGTTTCACAATATTTGCTTTATCTGAACGTGCAGCAATCCCAGTTCTTATCAATTACTACTTATCAACTCTTGAAGGAAACATTCCATGTTGACTCCCTGATAACAGAACCCAAGGTCTTCTACTACCTGGAGGTTAGCAACCTTACTAGCCAAGAACAATAAAACAGAAGTCCAGTGACAGGGACTAGCTGTAGGTGCAGATAAGGACTGTAGGTAAATATGAATTGCAAAAGGCTGTAGATGACAACCAGTCAGGGCTATTTCTGGGCAGGAACGCACCGGAATAGAGTTCTGGCTGGCTTCAGAGTTGGCCATGCCCACTACAGCCAAAACCTCTGTGTGCGTGGCTACAGAGGGAAGGCCTGGAGAGTGATACCCCCCCCCGGGCGACTCTGAGGCTGGCGGGCCAGGGGAGACTGGAAGGATCGGGCCCTGTGCCTTCCCCGGCCTGTCCAAAGGCCGGCTTGCCCTGGCTCCCTGCAGCCACGGGGCGCCCAGGCAAGTCAAGGGAAGGCACGGGGTGTGGCCTAATATGCTAATGAGCTACAATGTCGGGGTGCATGGCCTAATATGCCAATGAGTTTCTGCTGTTGGGTGTAGCCTATTATGCTAATGAGTTCCTGCTGGGCTTTTTCTACAAAAAAAGCTCTGCAACCAGTGGCATTCTGTCTTATAAGAGGCTGGCTCTCTGTATCAGTCTGGCTTTGATGATCTTCTCCTCTGTTATACTGCCAGTTTGGTGTAGTGGTTAAGTGTGTGGACTCTAATCTGGGAGAACCGGGTTTGATTCCCCACTCCTCCACTTGCACCTGCTGATGTGACCTTGGGTCAGTCACAAGCTCTGGCACAGCTGTCCTTGAAAAAGAGCAGTTTGTGTCAGAGTTCTCTCAGCCCCACCCACCACACAGGGTGTCTGTTGTGGGGAGGGGAAGGGAAAGGAGTTTGTAAGTCGCTCTGAGACTTCAAGTGAAGGGCGGGGTATACATCTAATCTCTTCTTCTCTTCTTCTTCTTCTTCTACCAAAACACTTTAATCCTAAAAATACTTTTTTGTAAATCATTCAGCATGTGTAATACCATCTGAAGAAGCAAGCTTTGACTCAAGGAGCTCATGCTGGAATAAATGTTAGTCTTTAAGGTGCCACTGAATTTCTGTTTTGTTCTGCTGAAACAGACTAACAGGCTCCTTCTGTGGAACTAGCCAGGCACAGCCTACTTAGTTGGAAGGGTAGACCCAATCTGCCTAGCTGGTCTTTTCTTTGAGTCTCATTTAACCTTTTGCTTGCATTCATTTCTTGGTATTTAGCATTTTTCTTGTATTAAGTTGATTAAAATGATAGAAATATTTAGAAAATTAAATTTAAGGGGCTTTAAATTTTGAATAAAAAGATTACACACACAGGCTTAGACCTATGGAACATTTTCTATGATAGATTTCTGGGAAGTATAACTTCTAAACCTCCTTCCTCCCACTACAGTCCAAAATGTATCCCCATACTGCTTCTAGGGGACAAGGGATGCCTAGCAACTGCAGTGGCAGAGCATTTGCTTAGCTTGCAGAAGGTCCCAGGTTCAGTCTCCAGCATCTCCAGTTAAAAAAAAAGTATATCAGGTGGTAAGTGATGTGAAAGGCTCTGGAGAGCTGCTGCGAGTCTGAGTAGACAGTACTGACCTTGATAGAACAATGGTGTGATTCAGTATAAGGCAGCTTCATCTGTTTTTATATGAGTTGGAGTTCTCCCATAAGAGGGGGAAATATCCTTCCCCTACACATGCAGAAATTCTCCAGTGAAACCAAGCCGTATCACTAAATAGAATACAGGGTTATTGGCTCTTCACGTATTTCTAGTTATTGTTTTGTGCTTGAAGCACATTTTACTCACTTGAGTTAGTGTAAATAGATAATGGTGGACTTGTATCATCTTTGGTAGCTTACCTTCTTTTTGCACTGCCACAGACACTTTGGATAATTTGATTTTAAGATCACAGTTGAGAAGCTGATTATTTCCTACCCTATTTATGGGCAGCAGAGATTCTAACACAAATTATTAGAAGTACCATAGTTAATAGGTTTTTTTACAATAATCAGTTTAGGTCGGAGTAGTGTATCCAGCCCTGACAAGGCCGGGCATGTCTGGACTTGCCCAGGGACAAAACCTCAAGCTTCGTATCTAAAGACAATGGGCCAGAAGGATCCTAGCCGGCCCTATCAGATGGCTGGGTCCCAAACCGTGAGGCCAATAGGTCTCTCGGTTACTGTAAATAGCTTATCGGGGAGTGGGGTGTGTCTTGGTGGTGGGTTTCCAAGGGAATATAAACCGGCCTGCGAGCCAGCCAAGGTGTCCCCACTGCTGGAGACCAAACCACGACCCGCACCCGAGGCCGACCTGAGGCCTTCCCCCATGGGGGAACCAGAGACACCTCTTCCGGAGGCGCGGGAAACACAGGCACCCCCCGCACCTCCCTCGGGCAGCTCGCCGCCAAAGGCTCCCGGAGGAGAATCCGCAGTCGCCCCTGAACCACGTCGCTCGACCCGCATCAGGATGTCACCAGCTTACCTGAAGGACTTTGTCTGTGGGTGCATTGCGGACCAAGGGGGGAGGGGTGTAGTGTATCCAGCTCTGACAAGGCCGGGCATGTCCGGACATGCCCAGGGACAAAACCTCAAGCTTCGTATCTAAAGACAATGGGCCAGAAGGATCCTAGCCGGCCCTATCAGATGGCTGGGTCCCAAACCATGAGGCCAATAGGTCTCTCTTGGTTACTGTAAATAGCCTATCAGTGAGTGGGGTGTGTTTTGGTGGTGGGTTTCCAAGGGAATATAAACCGGCCTGCGAGCCAGCCAAGGTGTCTTTTGTTCCAGACTAAATAAAGGTATGCTTAGCTGAAATCACTCTCCGTCTGCATACTTTTCAGTCTGATTAATACACAATTTTCCCCACATATGGGGCGGGGGAAGCACAAATGCACATGTGCTCTCACCAGGTCTATAGTATATGGTGCAATGAACTGATTTGCAAGGACCTTTCACAAGGAGGAAAAGGTTACATAAATAATTCATGCACTCTAGACATGGAGGCACTGCTTGAGTATTTACTTTTCCCTGCCACACCTAAAGAAGAGCCTACCAAGATGGACAAGCAGTGAGCAGGCCTACCTAACCTCAAGCAATGACCTGCTCAGGATTCCATTGTCTTCTCGTGTCCTCTGAATCTTGGGGGGCTCTAGCTGTCTGTAGCGGTGGCAGTACAGTGTAGGGTTGCCAGCCCCCAGCTCCGGGTAGGGGTTCCCCGCTTCTGGGGGCGCCAATCTGCTACTGGCCAGCTGGCCGATGGGGGAATCCCCACCCCCAAGCTGTGGCCACCTGCGGCCAACCCTCTCCCTCCCCTCCTGCAGAGATTTAATGGGCTTCAGCTGATTGGTGGAAAGTACACAGCCCGCCAATCAGCCAGAGAGCCCTTTAAACCTTTCAACAGGGAGGGAGAGGGGCTGTCGCCAGCCACAGCTCTGCTCGCAAAAAGACTCTTAAAAGAGTCTTTTTGCGAGCGGGGTGGGGGCCGCAGTGCACCGGGATGATTTTCAAGTGGTGATTCACCACTTGGTATTCAGGCCTGCATGGCAGCGCCCTGCACAGTGCTCAGTCCTAAATCCCAGGTGGTTAATTGCCATTTGGAAATCAGCCTGTCGTGCTGCGGCCCCCACCCTGTTTGCAAAAAGATGTTTTCAAGGGTCTTTTTGTGAGCAGAGCTGAGGCTGGTGACAGCCCCTCTCCCTCCTTTCTGAAAGATTTAAAGGGCCCTCCAGCTGATTGGTGAGCCATGTGCTCCCTGCCGATCAGCTGAAGCCCTTTAAATCTCTGCAGGAGGGGATAGAGAGGGTTGGCCACGGGTGGCCAAGGTTGGGGGCAGGGCTTGGGGGCATCCCCACCCATTCCTGGAACATCCTCCAAATTCCCCCACCCAAGCAACAAGGGTACCTGGCAATCCTACTACAGAGCAATAGAGTAAACGTGCCTGATCCTCTGGTGTACAAGCTGCCATAATGGCAGAGTGGCCCTACACAAGATCCCCCAATTTCTTTTTTTTTACTGGGCCTTCACATCTCTAAGTGTATGCCATGACCCCATGACACTGCCAGCATCTCACCTTAGACCAGACTGCCATCTGTGCAGGTCCCAGAGGCAATGACAGGCATAAATCACAACATCGCTTTCCCCCATGCTTCCAGCCCCAAGGGCACCACCAGCACCTTTAGTTGATTGATGTGGTCTCAGTGGACAGGATGCTGAATATCATCTCATCTGGGTTAGTTACTCAGAGGGCCAAGCTTGTTGAGACAAATGGTCTGTGGTACTATTGTTCAGCATGCATACCAGGAATATGCTTCTAATGTCCTGGCCCCACTGGTGGACCTCCTGATGGCACCTGGCATTTTTGGCCACTGTGTGACAGAGTGTTGGACTAGATGGGCCTTTGGCCTGATCCAACATTGGCGTCTCTTATGTTATGTATGTTAATAGCCTACCCTTGTCCTTCCGTAGAGGAATCACTATAGGGTTGAGTCTGCTTGACAAAACATTGTTGGGTTCCCGCTGACTTTTCAAAGAGCTGCATTGGGCCCAAATTGCCCAAAATGGATTTGACTCATTGCTGTGAAGAACTGAAGATGATACAATGCTATCTGTGACTCAGCTTTTGAAGAGATGGCTCCAGCCCATTGACACATTGCTCCTCCTCGACCAGTTAACAGCATCCTGCTTTAATATCAGCACATGTGGCTTTCCCTTTTTGCAAGATAATAAGATATTCTCCTCCATCCAATCCTTTTGAGCATCAGATGCTTGAGAATAATGTACAGCTTTTGTGATGGATTCCAGGCTTGATATCAGCCTGCAAGCAAAGACACCTGCAGTCATGTGACTAGCAGTGGTGATGTAATCCTGATGCAGAACTCAAGGGGGGGTTCTAATGAAACAAACAAACTCTTGATAGTTGGAGTTTGGCTGTTGAGACTGTCAGTTGGTTTTACTCGGTTGGTACTGTGCCAGGGGACTGAGAAGTTGTGTGGAACTTCTCTGAGTTCGAGGAGCATATGAGCCTTCTCTTTTTGTTGTTCAGTCGCACAGTTGAGTCTGACTCTTTGCGACCCCATGGACCAGATCACGCCAGGCCTTCCTGTCTTCCGCTGTCCTCTGAAGTTTGCTCAATTTCATGTTCGTTGCATCTATGACACTGTCTCTACAGTGTCTTTTCTACAGATTCCCATATTAAGGGAACCTGAGAAGAGCCAAACAAGTTCAATACTACAGTGAAAGCTAAGGAGTTTTAAAAGGGAAATAAACCTCTTTTGGTTAAACAAAAGATTCACATGCCTCTCACAAAGGATCTATACCCTGCTTGAGAGAGATAGAGTCGGATTTAGTGGATGAAGTGTGTGCCAGGATGGTTTAGTGGACTAGCCAGGGTCCAGAAACCAAGACACAGCAAAGGTATTTCTCTGTGGAGGTCAAGAGTACCTGAGAGATCCCCAAGAAAGCCAGCAACCTAGAACAGCACCAGAGTTGAGTTCAGAGAGAGGGTGTTTTGTACTGTGTCATCTGAAGTGACTGATTATAAAGGAACTAACCTAAAGCTGAAATATATCATCTGGAACTACATATCCACAAGCATCATTTTTTCCCCATGTACATATATTCTCTGCCTGTCCTTGTAAATAAAATCTTCAGTTGGTTTTACTGTTCCAAGTTGCATGTGCCTCAGTGTCTGACAGTATCTGACAAAGTTAAACAGTAAGCTTCATCCTATAAAAAGGCAGTGTTCATGAAAAGCCCCAGAGACAATAAGTGGCTTGATTTGTGACAGAAGGACGAACTGTGTGGGTTCCTGGTTGAAAGAGGCTGGCAGACAGTGTCAGTGGAAAATAACACTGCTCCAGCCTGAGAAAGGTTAAAGGAACCAAACCCTACATATTCAGAAATAAGGGGGTTCATCACAGCTGCATTGGACCCAAATGGCCCAAAATGGATTTGACTCATTGCTGTGAAGAACTGAAGATGATACAATGCTATCTGTGACTCAGCTTTTGAAGAGATGGCTCCAGCCCATTGACACATTGCTCCTCCATGACCAGTTAACAGCATCCTGCTTTAATATCAGCACATGTGGCTTTCCCTTTTTGCAAGATAATAAGATGTTCTCCTCCATCTAATCCTTTTGAGCATCAGATGTTTGAGAATAATGTACAGCTTTTGCTGCACAATTCTGATCAGCATCCCGTTGAATGGAAAATAATAACTCAGACATTTTTATGAGATCTGTTTTCATTTATGAGCCTCTTCTGTCATGAAAGAGCATTAGTGTACCCTGAGCAATACTTACATAGTTCTTATATAGATGTCCTCCTTCCCCCTACCAATAAATAGTAATTGGATATCTGATTCTTTTGGGTGATAATTTGGATTGATTGACCAAAGATATAAATATTGACGGAAGGCAATGCTGGAGGTCAATATTAACCTTGAAGAACAACAAATCTTGACATCCACTGAAATATAGTCAATTCTATGCAAATACATATATTAATGAATTTTTTGTATTTTTGGCACACACAAAGATGCTTTCGAGATCATCTTGCTTTCAGCATCCTTTTTCTTTAAAACATAAAGGCTTCATAAAGACTTCATTTTATTTATTTGGAGTTTTTATATGCTGCCTCTCCAACAAGGCAAATAGTGGCTCTCCAGGGCTGTTTCAGGTCAGGATAAAAGCATGTGTTTAAGGCTTAAGCTGCTTTTCTCCACATTCTGCCACCCCCATTAGAATCAGGCCCACACACACCTGGAAATCAAGGTCTGAGTATGGAACTCCCATGCTGTGTCTGTCAACCAGACCTGGAGATGTACCCCGGGAAAAAGTGGCATGTAGTTAGGTTCTGAGTGTGTTGCAAACCACCTTTAGTTGAAAGATGTTCTATACCTGGAATAAATAAAAACAATCCTGATTACTATTTTGCAGTGCTTCATCAACGTGCAAGTGTCTACTGGTAACACAATAAAAGGGGAAAGCAATACCTTTACTAAGCAGATCAAAGGTGTGCCATGTGCAATGTTCAGGCCAAGTTTTGGAAACAAAACTATTAAGAATTCCTAATGCACTACTTTTACTTTGGTAGCATGACTAGCTAAGAATTCCAAAACCTGAAGAGAAATTGCAATGAGAAGAAATTGGGAATCATCCAGAAATTAGTACTTGAGCTTGATATGAACAGTGGCTGATGCAGAAGGACAACCATCCGTGGATTTTGACATTAGAGGATCCTACAGAACTGTTTGGTGATTTGGTAGCTCCTGTTATTTTCTTCGGCCTGTAGATACTGATGGACTGAATCAGCTCTCAAATTTCTCTTTAAGAAAACATTCCTGATTTCTGTCTTGGGAACTGGAGATAGTGGTGGAGGAAGAGTAATCATCTGTCTTTGGCAAACAATGTAGCTCTGCTCGTTGGTGTGTTCTCATCTAAACAGCCGCCTTCTAATTAATTACACAAGTCTATGGACAAGGGCAAGAAATGAAGTATATTGGAGAGTGGTTAAAGCTCTATTAGTGTAAATCATGTTGAGCTGGATCAATTGGAATGTAAAGAGGCTTAGGTTGTGGCCTTCAGGAAAGAGAAGGAACAATGTTGATATTCCAGCAGCAATTAAGGCAGCTGAAGCCAGAAGGAAATTTTGAGAATTTAAGAGAAATCCATCTTAAATACATTCTGCAACAGTAACATGAAGAAAGCCTTGGGGTGTGTGTCTTCTTACCTCTGAGTAATAGAGGTGGGACACTCCTTCTGAGGTCATCAAAGCTGAGCCACAGAAGAACCAGTTGCAGATCTATAACATACGTTGCCCCTCCACACATTATAGAGTGCACAGGTTGGGTGTGGCATATTCCCCTGTCTCAGATGTAACACAGTCACATAGTACTTGCTGATGCTCTTGAGATCCTGGGCATGAGGAGCTCACTTAGAACCAGGATGGTGGTGAACATGAACAAGGAGCTTCAGCCTCCCTCCCACATACCATTTTTCCATCTTGAAACAGTCTGGGGGATTGTACTGGGCCTGCTGGAGAAACCCATGTATCTCCTAAATAGCCCTGGAGCTATTTCAGGCTGGGAAAATCATGCAAGGTAGAGACCCCAGACCCAACCTCTGTATAATGTATGAAGATGCAAAACAGGAATGTACTGCAACTGGGAAGGAGATTATTATCTGTTTAGTCCACGTGCACGACTGAGTGGTGCTTGCTAATAGGGGAAGTACAGGAAGAGAGTCAGATTTCATTCTTCTGTCTTTACAAACATGAATCAAATTCTTTAATATTGGAATCAGTGGTGGTTGCCTTCAGGAAATCAGCCTGTTAGGGTGTTGTTATCAGTTTCGGCGGAGTGCACATTTTGAAATCTTCTGTGTGATTGCACTTCTGTGCGTTTTCCCTTCCTTCCTAGGATCCTCAAGTAGAACTTGGGAGCCATTAAAAAAAACCATTTAGTTCTTTGTAAAAAAAAACCCCTTGTATCCCATGCATTATCTCACTGTAATTTATCTGTATCATTTCAATCCTACCATTCCTCTGTAAAAGGCAGGGCAGTGTACATGATCTCCCATCTGTCCCCACAACAACTCTGTGAAGTAGCATAGGCTGAGAGACTGTGACAGGCCCCAGGCTTCATGGTAGTATAGGGATTTGAACCCACAGCTCACTCTGTACTTCCCACATTTCATGGCCTCTTGTCTGTTTTTCTTTTATACTTTCTACATAATATGACTGCCAAGTAGTGTTGCCAGTCCATTGCTGGCAGCCCCCAAGAGCTTTTCAGAGGCACAGCCTTAGAAATGGCATCACCAGTGTCGTGTTGTGATGTCATTCTGGGCAAAAACCAAGGAATGACATTGCATTCAACCCACAAAGCTCTAGGAATCCTACAAATCACTGCACTAAAGACCACAGAAAGTGGTGGAATTTCTAGAATGTCATGGTAGTCTGTGACGTAACATCTAGGGTTTTACCTGGAAATCACATTATGGTGCTGGTGATGCTGTTTCTCTCCCCCCCGCCTTTCCCTCTCACTGCTGCAGTGGTCAGCAGCTAGCAATTGGGTGCAGGGTGGGGGATTGCCTGCTGCCACCTGGCAACTGGCAACTCTAATGCTTAGTGAGTATCTACTCATTTCTTCTGAAGAATCAGGCCTTGAAATCTTATGCTGGAATCCGATTATGCTTGCCCCCCATAGTGCCTCCTGTTCGTTTTTGTTGCAGCAGACTAACATGGCTACTCCTCTGGAATTACAAACACACCATTTATTCATATGAGTATAACATATAAAGCAACTTTGAAATGTTATTTACAGAACTTTGAAATGTTTTTTCACATTGAAATGTTGAAATGCCACTTTGAAACGTTATTTACAGAAACAAAACAACACAAAAATAATCATGAGTTCAATTTAACAAGGGAAAAACAAAATCAATACAGGGTGAGAAATTTGAAATCATCCCTATCTTTACTATAGATCAGTTCCCTTATTTCTTATACTGGCAAAATCCATTTGCAAGGACACATTTGTTTGAGTATTTATATCACAGTGGGGAAAATAGTCTTAATTGTCAATAAATCGCCCATCATTTTTCTTGAGGTGAGAGCTGGGAGACGAATGCTATTAAATATTGAAAGTGCTGTTAATTAGCAGTAGGGATGGGCATGAACTGGAAAAATGTCGTTTAGTTCATGGTTCGTGGTGTGCCTGGTTCACGAACCATGAACCATCACAAACGTTTAGCTGCCAAACAAACTGGATTGCCTAATGAGGTTTGTGATGTGGTAGAGTGACCCCTCAGCATTCTAGAAACACCAAACTCACCAAGAATCTTCGGCTGACTCTCCTCTACCTGCCCTCCAAATTTGGTGAGGATTGGATTCATGGGGTTTGAGTTATGGTCCCCCAAAGAAGGTGCCCCAGGAAAGTGCTTTCTGGAGAAATGACAGCCGGTCATTTTGACAGGCGCAAGTTCAGGAGGTTCAGGAGTGTATAGAATGGACCCTGGGGAAGCTAAAGACATCAGACTCACAGGGAACCTCCCCCTGATGCTCTTCTACTTGTCCTCCTAGTTATGTTGTAGATTGGACATAGAGGGTCTGAGTTATTTCCCCCCAAAGAAAATGCCTTCAGGAAAGTGCTTTTTGTGGAAATTTCAGCTGCAGGTTCAAAAGTGTAAGCAACACACATCAAATGCACAGGGAACCTACTGGTGTTTCCAAGGCTGGACAGCCCCCCCCCCCATTGCTTTGAAGTTGCTTTGAAACTTGGTAAACAACAGTATCTGGAAATGTATCCATTCATAAACTGGCAGAACTGCTTGCAAGTTCGTGGGAAGTTTGTGCTGGTTGCCCTGCCACAAACTTCAGTTCGTGAACCACATATTGGCCAACATTTGTCATGAATTTTAGTTCATGAGCCAGTTACTGCCGATTCCCAATTAGAATTTATGAAACTTTGAGGGACTTTTTAGAGAAATAAAGGCATTGTCTAAAGATGGGATTTGAAGTGTGTTACAGCAAAGATCAAAGGCTGTGATCAATCCACAGGCAACACATTGCATCTGTATTCCGAAGAAATGTAGATCCTGTATTTTAATAGGTAGCTAATTTTCCATACATAATTCAACTGAAAAAGAAGGGTACAGGACTGATAATTTGCTTTGTTTTTCCTGTTCCTTTTTCTATGTGATAAAGTTTGAAGCAAGTACTGGCTTATGTTTTTACTGCATAGGGTTTATTCATTTTAAAAACCAACAAAACCCAAAATGAATGAGCTCCATTCCTTTCATTAGCTTCTACAATAGAAATGAAAGTGCAAAACCAAAACCAACAAGAAACTAATGGAAAATGAAATGATTGAGATTTGTTTGTTTCCCGAAGCAATGGAGCACTTTGCATTGGATACATTTGCCAGAACAGCCTGCAGAGTTCCCTAAAGAGTTTGGGGGGGGGGGGAGAGCAAGAGTGGTATAATTGAAAGATGGAAAATCTCTCTGAAGAAACATCTGAGTAGTGGGAAACTTATAGGATGTACATCTTTAATAGTCAGTTCTAGGATCATCTTTCATAGCTGTGCCACCATGAAGCTGACTCATTATGTGTCAGACCACTGGTTGTTCAACACTGTCTGCTCAGACTGGCAGTGGCTCTCCAGGGTCTCAGGTCAAGATTAAGGTTTTTCACATCACCTACTACCTGATTGAAACTGGGATTGAAACTGGGACCTTCTGGATGCAAAGCAGATTCTCTACCATTGAGCAAGGGCTTCTCATGATTATACATCTTATTAGAAGTTTGATCTTTGGATAATAGCAGGTGATGGTGCCATTTACTACTATAAAATGCTTCAATAGCTGATTTTTTGCAGATTGATCCCATGACAATATGGAGGAAATCCAGTTAGGGCTGATTAAATCTTGCCTTTGCCAGTTCCTTCATCAACAGCCTTAAACAGGTGATCCATCAGCTGTTAAAGGAAAAGAACAAGCAAGGCTGTGTAATTTTTCCTTTGCTATTATGCCAATATTGTAGATGGAGGAGGGAAGCACATTGTGTAATGGCAATTTTTTTATAACCTGCTACTGAATCAATATCTATCTTAAATTTATATGCCAAGGAGACATTCTGGATGATATCATCTCATGGTGTACTGTAGCTGGACCAACAGCCACAACATGGAAACTACACAAACCTGTCACAATATGGAAAACACTGGTATCTGGTCCATGGTCCATAGTCAAGTGGTTACCAGTAAACAAGCTAGAAATTAATCCAGTCAGGTCAGAGATGATGTTCATTGACAAGACTGAGGTCATGGAAAGTATTCCATTTCCCATTTTTGATGTGGTACACTTTTCTCTCTCAGGAATTTAGGAGTTGTATTGGACACTGTTCTCCATCTGGAGAAGTGAGTTGTAAAACACTATAAGCACAGAACTCTCACATTAACATATCATTTACCCCTTCATTGGATACAGGGCTTGATTAAAGCCAACTGATGCCCTAAGCACAGCCCAGCAATGGCACCCCTCGGCCCTTCCATTGCTTAATTGACAAGACATCAAGACTCAGTAAGTGCTGAAGATGAAATAAGAGTGAAACACTAAATAGCAGTAAGCAATATAAACAAATTATTTACTTGTAACTAAAGTTAAGTGTGGCAGTGAAACAGTTAAGGGCATGATAGCTACAGGGGGGGGACTCAGTGGTGCCCCCTTTCCCTTGGTGCCCTAAACTCATGCATATTTTGCTTAATGGTTAAGCCAGGGCTGGTTGGATAGGATGGTTACAATAGCAGAACCTCTGTTCAGTTAGCACTATCTGACAAAACAGACAGTTTTGCTTTGATTGCCACTCAGCAGGACAGAAGTTGGAAGTCACATGTAAATAGGTGGGCTGGAAATGAAGCCCTGTATTCATTAATCTTTCATTAGATTCAATCTCAAAATTACTCAAAGATTTTACAAGGACTTTTCAAACTTTAATTTGGCCCTTGGCCTTTAAACAAAATGAAAGCTATTGATTGATGCTCTGGCCAGGATGCAAATGCACCCATCAGCTCAGAATCAGTTTTATTGGCTTAGATGCACTTTCTTATGGCTGATGAAGAAAGCTACTAAAAGGGAACGCTGCTATAAAACTCCACTGTAAGGTTAATTCTGTGTTAATTGGACAAAACAACCAAAGAATTTGGAAGTGAGTGTCTGTGCAATATAAAACACTAGGAAGAAGGCCTGTTGTGGAAATACATACAATGAGCTCTAGAAAGAGGCTCTGGGTGGGTGCCCTGGTCTTTCACACAGTGTCAATTTGCTGTGGTGACCTCAGCAGGGTGTAAGGACACAGAGCTTACCGTTTTCTTCAGGGGAACTGATGTCTGCCATCTGAAGAGCAGTTGTAATTCTGAGTGATCTTCAGCCCTTACCTGGAGATTGGCAACAGTGGTTCCCCAGGAGGAAATGGCTGGTTTGGAGGGTGGAGTCTATGACATTGTACCTGTCTGAGGTCCCACCCCTTCTCAAACCTCACCCTCTCCAGGCTCCACCCCTCAAATCTCCAGAAATTTCCCAGCCTGGAGTTGACAACCCTATGTCCTGCCTAGCCAACCATCAACCTACCTTTATTTCCCTTTCTGACTTCAGCTTTCCATCTCCTCCCCCTCCCTCCTAGAGAGCAGTTGTAATTCTAAGTGATCTCCAGCTCCCACCTGAAGATTGGCAAAAATGGTTCCCCAGGAGGAAATGGCTGGTTTGGAGGGTGGAGTCTGTGGCATTGTATCTGTCTGGGGACCCACCCCTTCAAAACCCCACCCTCTCCAGGCTCCACCCCTCAAATCTCCAGGAATTTCCCAGCCTAGAGTAGGGAACCCTATCTCCTTCCCAGCCAACCATCAATCTACCTTTATCTCCCCTTCTGACTTCAGCTTTCCATCTCCTCCCTCCTCCCTCCTGGATAACAGTTGTATTTCTAAGTGATCTCCAGCCCTCCCCTGGAGATTGACAACACTGGTTCCCCAGGAGGAAATGGCTGGTTTGGAGGGTGGACTCTATGGCACTGTACCTGTTTGAGGTCACACCCCTCCTCAAACCTCTCCCTGTCCAGGCTCCACCCCTCAAATCTCCAGGTATTTCCATACCTTAAGTTGGTGACTTTATCTCCTCCCCTCTCAGCAGCTTCTTCCTAGGCAAAGTTCTTTCTTTCTCGTTAGTGGGGAGCAAAGCAGCTTACTTCATTCTCCTCTTCCGCTTTGTGATCTGTACAGCAACCCTGCAAGGTAGGTTAGGCAGAAAGTCTGTGGCTAGTCCAAAATTACTCAGGCAGCTTCCATAGGGAAGCTCCTGGTGAACAGGAGCAAGCAGCCAGGGCTAGTGAAGTAATGCCAGTCAGGAGGCATGAAGTCACCCTGAGAGTGCTGGTAGGCCTAGGGTTGCCAACAAAGACAGATTGATGCAAAGGAGGATGGGAAAGTCTCCATATCTTTCTTTTGCCTTAAATTGGTTTTGATACCAGCAGAGTGAGAAAATGCCAGAGGCTCTGGGTGGGTGCCCTGTGGTAAATGCACCAAACAATTCCCAAAGATTTTCCCAAACACTACTCTGTCCACATTCATTTTCTACACTCACAGCATCCCCTGCCAGAATGCAACACATCCCCAGCACTTTGAATTAGCACCAGAGCTTTAAGAGCTCTCTTGAGGTCACCTGGAGATTGGCAACAGCTTGTTTGGAGTAGAAAGTCTGTGAATGGTCCATAATCCCCCAGGCAGCTTTTATAACATGAACCTGGGACCTGCACACCATCCTCTGAAGCGCTCTCAGGTACATATCTGTGGCAGTAATGGGGTGACTGCTGGCACCTTTTCCTATCATTTTTTGCCTTGTGGTATTCTGCTTGTGGTGTGATCTGTCTTTTTTGTGGTGTGGCATGGTTGTGTTATTGGGTTTGTTTCTTTTGAAGGGGAAGTGATGTGTTGTGGGTGAGGACATATTTTACCTCAAAATATACCAGGTTGCATATGCAAATGGGGGGGGGGAGTTTGAGGTGCGGAATGAAGTCCAATCAGTTTCCATATGCAAATGACCTTGAAACGATGGCCCAATCAGAGAAGAGTGGCCTAGGCTGCAGTGGGCGGGAGAGAACTCAGGCAACGCAGCCAGTGGCTAGAGACACCTTGTGATTGACATATCACAGAGCCAATTGATTTTGGTGGGCATAGAATGTTGCCATGTGAAAAATGCTTTTATATATAAGGACAGGATATTTTAGGGGAAGTCAGGGCTACTGACTTGTGGGTAAATGTATTTAGAATCACAAGGCAAGAAATGTGCTTTGTCCCCTCCCTCCAGTTGATTTAAATTTTGAGCCTCAAGCATTCTAGGGATCCCTGAATATTCAAGATCTGTATGGCTGCAGTCTTCTGTCCACTTGCTTGCATGGGATTTCCTTTTGAGTTAAACATGCATCAATTGAGCTTTTAATTTCTGGGTTTTTCTATTTTAATCACCTATTTGAACTTGAAGGCAGTAATATTGTATCCACTTACTTTGAAAGTAAGTCCCATTGTATTCATTGAAACATACTTCTGAGTAAACAGGCTGTGCACAGATAAATTTTGATTGTCATCTATAGGGTAAAATTAAGCAATTGAGGGAGCAGTCTTAAGCAGGACTATTCAGACGAAGGCCCAATGATACTCCATAGAATTGCAGCTGTACTATTTCTTTAGGTCTGTCATAAGTAGCAACGTCATCACCCCAGGGCTGGCGTGCCATTTGGGGGTGGGACTTCCCCAGCTGGCCAGTGACGGATTGAGGATGTCAAAATTGAGGGATCATCTGGCTCCACTGGGGGGGGTGGTAACCCTATCTCAAGAGGACCCTGAGCACCCACCTGACCCCTTTTGTCCACTCTTTCCCAGTAGAGTGTACTTTCTATGTAACCGAATGAGGTGTAAGGACCCAGGCAGAATAATAAACAATTTTATTTAAGAGGTCTAGTAACAATTAGGGCTGCCAGGTCCCCCGGGGGGCAGGGGGTTGCCCACTCAAAGGGCCCCCAACCTGCTGGCCCAAAGTGTCCAGGTTGGGCCGACATACCTGGCACGATGATGTCACCCAGAGGTCGTCACCCAGGGGGACACTCTAGCATTCAACCTGAAAACTCTATGGTATGCTAGAGCGTCCCTTGTGACGTGCCTAGCATGATGACATCATTTACATCACTTTGGGAGGAGGTGAGAGCATTCTCGGTGATTGGCCGGCCGGAGAGCGATCACTTCCCATTAGCTCTGGTTTTTAATTTAACCTTCACTGTTGTAGAACACGAGGTCCTGAGGGATGAACCAAGAGAAGTGTCCTATAGTACTCCTAAGATTTGTTGGTCTGAGAAAGTGGCCCGAAAGGCTGCTGAGGTCTTGGTGCCTCGACGCCTGGAAGAGTTCATACATCTATCTAGGGAACCAAATAGGACCTCAGACCTGATTCAGGCATATGACTATACTATAACTCAACTGGTAGAATCGATATCATCCCATTACCATCAATCTGGGCATAACAAATCGCGTCGGTTAGGGACATGGTTTGATAGAGAGTGCTATGAAGCAAAGGCCGAAGTCCGTTCCATATATCAGACATACAGAAAGTTTTGCTTAGGAAGTTTGCCTCCAGAATACTTTGAGTCGAGGGCATCCTTGCAAAATCTATATAGAGAAAAGCAAAAACTGGCCCGGCAGAGGAGTTGGGAACCTCTTCTGCACGCTACAATTAGCAACGACTCAAGGAAATTTTGGGCTGTGATATCGGAGGCATTTGGCAGGAACAGACTTGTGAATTCCTCAATTACTACTAAGGACTGGCATGAATATTTTAAGATGGTTTTTACGGCCAATAGAGCGCCAGAGGGTGAAGAGTGTGAGATTAGGTTAGAAGATTGCCCGGAATGGCCACCAGTGCAAGCTGATGAGATAGAAGTTTTAATTGCACAAATTAAGTCCGGGAAGGCCCCGGGCCCGGATGCAATTCCTCCTGAGGCTTTAAAAGCGTTTCCAGATTGGTGGGCTCCCTTTTTGGCAGCCCTTTTTACCGTTATAGATAGGTCAGGCGAAATGCCTGAAGTGTGGATGAATGCTACAGTAGTGCCAATCTTTAAAAAAGGTAACCGTGAGTTGCCTAGTAATTACAGGCCGATCAGCCTCCTCTCTACGATTGGGAAACTTTATGCAAGACATCTGGCGATTAAGCTCAATGCTTGGGTATCTGAACAACGGATACTGGGAATTGAACAAGCCGGCTTCTGTCAGGGGAAGTCCACCTTAGACCACTGTATAGTCTTAAATCACCTAGTAAATAAATACCACAAAGGGAAAGGAAGCAAGTTAATTGCTACCTTCCTTGATTTGAAGGGTGCTTTTGACTCTGTGTCTAGGGAGCTGCTATGGAAGAAACTAATGAAGCTGGGGATGGATTTAAGATTGCTATTCTTGATTAGGAAACTTTATACTGGTACAACCTGTCAAATTAGAGGCTCTAGTAAGGGTACTCTAACCCCAAAAATCATTACTAATATTGGGGTCAAACAGGGATGTATTTTAGCCCCACTTCGCTTTAATTTGTTCCTTAATGATCTGGCTGCTTGTTTGGAAAAGTCTGAGGGCTATAGTCACTGCCCATGTTTAAGTGGACGACCAATTCCCCTGCTTCTATACGCTGATGATGCCGTCATTCTCTCCCGCTCTGAAGTAGGGATGAAAAAATTGTTGGAGTGTTTCCTGGATTATTGTGACCATAATGGACTTTCAGTGAATTTTGAAAAATCTAAAGTTATGGCCTTTGGGGGATTCTGGAAACCTATGAACTGGAGCATAAGGGGTAAAATAATTGAGCAGGTTAAAAGCTTTAAATATCTGGGGGTCACCTTTCATCATAACTCCAGGTGGGTAACACACAGAACAGAGGCAATTAAAACTGCGAACTGCTGTGTGCTCGCAATTTTGCGGTTTTATTACACTAAGGGTAATCAGTATGTGCCAGCAGCTATAAAAGTGTTTGCACACCAAATTAGCGCGAAGCTACTATATGGTATTCCTATCTGGATTACTGCTTTTAATAAAGCAGTTGAACAACTACAATCCAAATTCCTGAGGAAGATTCTGGGGTTGCCTTCGTGCGTATCTTATGCTGCCATTTGTCTGGAGCTTAATTTGAGACGGTTAGAGACCAAGGCCTGGATTATTACTTTCAGATTTTGGCTACGTCTGCATTTTAGATGTAACCACAATAGCCTTATCACCTATATGCTGGAAGAATCTCAATCCTCTGCGTGGCTTATGGCTATTGAAAAGAAAATCACTTCTATTGGTTTTAACCTGAGTGACCTTGTCATCCGGTCAGAGCTTGAGGTCTTTACTTTGCTTAAACAGAGACTTATTGATATAGAGTTGCAAGAGCTCAGAGCCCTTGCCTCCGGAAGGTGCTCCTCAGTAAGGTGGGCTTATCCCCTTTCTGGTACTCTACCATATTACTTTTTCTGTTTGACTTCACCGCAAATGTGTAGAGCTTATCTGTTGGCCCGTTTTAATGTTCTCCCCTCTGCTATTCTTGAGGGGAGATATAAGCAAATTCCTTATTCAATCAGGTTCTGTGGTTGTAACAGAAGTGAAATAGAAACTGTTGAGCACGTACTCTTACACTGTAAATTGTTAAATGACATTCGAGTGGAGTGTATAGAAGCCCCCCTTAGGTTGGTAGCAGGCCAATCAGATAGAATCAAGGTACAATTTCTCCTTGCTTCACGAGATCTGGAGATCATTGAACTGACCGCTAAGTTTCTCCATTGTTTTATAAAACGGAAGAGTAACCCTGATCATATTAATGATTCTTAATTTATAAGTTTAAAAACTTAAGTTTAAAAGTTTGGAATGCCAGTTTATTTTATGATTCAGGCATCTTTTGTATGGTCAAATCTAACTTGTGACAACTTGAGTTAGGCCTGACATACCCACGACTATCTATTTTATAATTTCTCTTGGACTGTATTATTGGGAAATGTTTTAATATTCTATGCCAATAAAAGGTATTTGAATTTGATTTGAGGTGATGTCATTGCAGTGTGCGTGCGTGAAAATTCCAGGAATGGGAGCTTCTCCCCCCACTGCAACCAGGTAAGGGACCTGGCAACCCTGACAACTGGTTTTCAAATAACATGTAGAATAATGAGAATAATGAGAACAGTAAAGGTAGGTAAACAAACAAATAAAAGAACCCTAATGCATCTGTTTGTCCTAGCTGTCTGTAGGTGATTGGCTTCAAGCTGACTCACCACTTCTGGATGAGGGATCACGCCATTCACAGCAGCCCCTCCTCAGCTCTGCTCCGTAGGAGTGAACACCCTCCCTCTTTGGGCAAGGCCTTTTATTCCTTCTTCCCAGGCATCACCCCTTACTCCCCCACTACTGCAAGTTTCCCCTCCAAATCCCCTGCTAACCAATCAGAGGGTCCAAAGGAGGCCTAGGAAATGTAGGCCCAGTATTCACTCCAATACAGGCTTTCCCAGAGCCACTAGGACTCGCTACGCAGGCCCGGGCTCATAACAAGGTCATTAATACAACAGTAATAGATGAACACTGCAATCCTATGCAGAATTTCTCTAGTCTATGCCTATTGGTTTCAGTGGGCTTAGAAAGGAGTAACTGTGCATATGATTCTGCTGTATAAAACTTAAAACCACAGTGATTGCATGAGACAGTTCCTGCTGGATCATACCAGTTGTCCAGCACCCTGTTTCCGCAGTGGCCAACCAAATGCCGCCAGAAGTTTCAATAAAGCAGTGCACTTACCCCTTTCGTTTTCTCTGTGGTTGTCTAAGTTATACTGTCTTTGAACGTGGAGGTTTTGTACAGCCATTAAAGCTAATGGCCATTGATGGACATAATTTCCCTGAATTTATCTAATTGTTTATAAAGCCATTTAAGCTACTGGCCACATCTAGTGCCAGGAGTTAATTATGCTTTGTGTGAAAATACTTTCTTTTGCTTGTCCTAGATTTACTCCTCCTCTAAATCCACTATAAAAACCTCTCATAAAATCATCTAACTGCTTTTTTTTAAATTCAGTGGAAAATTTTAAAAATCAGTTTGAATTGGGGGAATGGAAAGATGTCTCCCAAAAGGAAAGGCTTTCAGAAATATTAGGAACATGTTTGGATAGTGAACACCTGTTTATTACTAGGCAATGGCCACACACACAGAGTCTGATGTGCACAATTAACCTAAGAGTAAACCTGTGAGTGTGGTGGAAATGATATCCAAATAAAGGTGCATAGGAGTGGGCTGCGCATTCCTTTAAGTAAGGTAGGTCCCTGCCACACGGGACGGCTGGAACGCGGCTAAGCAGAGCCGCACCAAACTTGACACGCTGCGGCGGGATCCCACGGATCCCCTCAGCCGCGGCGCATCGCTCCCCGGCACGATCAGATGCCGGGGAGAATGCGATGGTGCGAAGGAGAGCCTGGCAAACTGCGCATGCGCACACATGCGCAGTTCGGCCAGGAGCCGGGGATGCGCCGGCACAAGGACGCGCCGGCGATCCCACGGCCGCACTTGCTGCGGCCCATCCGAAAGAACCACCTAGGGAGGTGGTTCTTTTTTGCTGCGCTGTATGGGCGGGATGGGACGGATTGGAGACGGAAGCACGATGTTCCCCAGATGTTGCTGTGGGATCGCGCCCGTTTGCTCCAGCCCTGATCCGTCCTTCTCCCGGCCCAAACGGCTCATATGAACAGGACCGTAGTAGATCAAAAGAAGATGGCACACTTGCCTTCCTCATAAGCAGAATGACAAACCAACTGCAATTAGAAACGGATCACAGCAAATATATGAAGCCATCTTATACTGAGTCAGACCATTGGTCTCTCAAGGTCAGTATTATTTTCTCTGACTGGCAACAGCTTTCTAGAGTAGAGATGTGAAGGCCCAAGGGGGGGGGAGATAATTTGAGGGAAAGGGGAGGGTTGTTTTTCATTTATTCACCCACAATTCAGTTCCTTCAGTGGAAAAACTGGGAAATTTGGGGGAGCACTGACCGAAGTGTGCCAGCATAGCATACAGTGTAGCAGTTTGCATCTTTCTCACTTTATTACTGATGTATTTGCCATTTTGCTTGTAGATAGTGAAGGTGTTTATACTTTTAAATTCCAAAAATATGCCAATGAATACGATTTTAGATGCTAAGTTATGTTATATATTTTATGCTGTAAAAGCAGCAATGTAGGTTTAGGTTTGATAAGAGCTGTCTACATTTCAATGTTTGCCCAAATTTCCAGCCCCCTTCAGAAAATATCTGGGAATTTCCCCCACCCTCCATGGCTTCAAAATTTCCAGAAATGTTACATCTCTGCACCAGGGTCTCAGGTAGAAATCTTTCTCTTCACCCACTACTGGATTCTTTTAACTGGAGATGCCATGGTAAAAGTCAGACCATTAGATCATCTATCAAGACTGTTATTGACTCCTCTGACTGACAGTGGCTCTTTAAGATCTCATCTCAAATACTTTTACATCACCTTATACCTGATCGTTTTAGCTACCGATGCTGGGGATTGAACTTGGGCCTTCTGCATGTATATGGATACTTTTTTCCTCAACCTCAGCCTCACCTGCTTTAACTTGTCTCAGATTCCTTTAGATTGATAACTACTTTTGCTAAGAAGACCTTACCAGACCCAAAGCTAGATTCGAGCCCAATAGCACTTTAGATATCAACAAGATTTTGGAGGTATAACCTTTTGAGAGTCAAAGCTTCTTTCATCAGACCCAGTGAATTGTGGCTGACTCAGTAGCTAAGCAGGGTCAGCCCTGCTGGATAGAAGATCATCAAGGAAGTCCATGACTATTATGCAGAGACAGGCAATAGCCAACCACAGCTGTCTATTGCCTTGAAAACCCTATGGGGTAACCTTAAGTTGGCAGCAATGTAATGGCACTTAGTAGTGACTCCAAGGTCACCACGGGTCTCACCGCCTTATTCGAATGTGGTTTTAAGGTGGTACAACTGCCCCTCCCCACCATCGAGCCGCTGTGAGCAAAAACCAGACAACTGGAGCTGAATTCTCCCCCCCCCCATTTTTTCTAAGGAGATATGCAAATTGTCACAGAGGAAACAAGTTCACTGAAAATCCAGTTGTCTGCATCTAAAAGCAAACAACAACAAGGACCCAGCAACCCTAGAGAGTAGAACAATACAAAAAAGTTGCCGAACAAGTTCAATATACTTATGCAAAATATTAGTAATTTAATACATATTCTTTTTGTTTCAGTAGCTGCACATCCAGAGACCGAAGTCCCAACAAGACGAACTTGCTCGAGATTTTAGCTGTTCGTTTCGACCAAAGTCTTTGTCACATCTCAGTTTGTAGTCATTCTTTCTGTTCACAAAGTCAATTCACAAGTGGCTGAACACAGCTCCCAACTGATATTAGAATTTTCTGATAACAAATCTAGGGAACATTTTTCTGTGATCCTATTTGGGGGGGTGGGGGTGGAAGCATGCCCACCCCTGAACCATTTGTTATTTCCTGGGGCACTCTCCAGAACGCCCTGCCTGGCATCTGCTGGGTGCTTTGTGTTTTTACCCAGCTCGTTCCATCCTTCCTGCCCCCCCCGCCAGGTCACCCTCTTTTACTTCCGGGGGGGTGCCATTTCCTCCCCGCAGCACAGTTCCTTGCCTGTGCCCCTGGGAGGCCGCTCCTCCATGCTCTCTCGCATGCTCTCCCTAAACAGCTTGCGTCCTGATGCAGAGGGAGGAGAGCTTAATACTGAGTAGGGCTGCCAAATCGGGCCAGGGGGTGGGGAAACCCCCGATTTGGAGGCCCGATTTCCATCGCAGCGGAATCGGGCCCCGGGGAAAACCCCACCCCCACGTGCACGTCACAGGGAAGTGACTTCATGACGCCGGGCACGCTGGGGGCGGGGCCCCAGCGATTTGAGGGGAAAACATAGAGTTTTCCCCTCAAATGGCTGTGGTCCAGCCCCAGCATGCCCGGTGTCATGACGTCACTTCCCTGTGACGTGCATGCAGCGCGTGTGCGCCGGGAGCCGGGCTGGAGTCCCCCGCCACAAGGGGAAGTGCCATTTGGCAACCCTAATACTGAGTCAAATGGGAAACTGGTGCCACAGCAGCATGGAACAGCTTTACACAGCAAATGCAGCTTGGGCCTCGGAGGGAAATGTCTGGGAAGGGTCACAGAGGAAATTCAGCAGGTGTAGGCGAAGGATGTTTCTGAACATCTCCTCCTCCAGATTTCTCCCTGGATGTTGAAGTTCCAAACGAAGTTTTCTTCTTTGCCAAATGAAACGGATGCATTGCTTATTAAATCTCCCACACCATTTGATTGCATTGCTTTATACTATGTAATCTGCTTTGAGTCTCAGGGAGAAAGGCAAGCTATTAATAAAGTTAATAAATAAATATGCATAATTTTGTCATTTTTTTTCATACAGAGTGCTGAGCCTGTGTCGTGGGCATGGCTACAGTAGACCGTGATCGATTGGCCAGCAGTACATGAGCTGACTACTTCACAGCTCAACTGAAATTCACTTCAGGCTCACAGCATCTGACATAGATCAAAACAGTTGTATGAACTGTGTGTTCTGGAAATGGTTATATGAATGTAATATCTGTCCCCGAAACAAAAGCACACTGAATACTTAGGCATTGCCTATAGCATCTCTGGGATATGCCAGTATGCAGAAACTGATACCTCCTTCAGCAGCCAGCTCTCAAAATGGAATATTTAAGGATTTTCCTCATAGCCTCAAAGTACCTGCTCTCCCTTTCAACAGTACTGTGTCGTATGAGGCCAGCCAAAGGGTATCCAATAGGTGCCACACACCCTGGGTTTTCTGTAGCCTTTTGCTAAAGCGACTGTATTGTTTGTACAGTGGCTTTACAGTTCATGTAGGGCTTTGAGGGTGTAGTAGAAAAGGGACATCACAGAAATTCCTGCAGATAAGGGAAGGATTACAGGAAAGGGCCACATTGTTCTGTTATAGGAGACTAGTCTGATACCTGTGCTTCACTACGATATTTAAGTTCTGTAAATCCAGTTATAATACTGACAATGTGAAGTTTGCATACCGGATTCGGTTCAAGGTGCTGGTTTTAACCTTTAAAGCCCTATATAGTCAGGAGCCTGCCTACTTGAGGGACGACCTTTCCCCATATGTGCCCCAGAGAGCACTGAGGTCAGGGTCGCAACATTGTTTGACCCTCCCTGGTCCGAAAGAAGCCAGGCTGAATATCACGAGGGCCAGGGCTTTCTCAGTGGCGGCCCCATACTGGTGGAATGAGCTCCCGGAGAACATCAGGCCCCTGTGGGACCTTTTACAATTCTGCAGGGTCTGTAAAATGGAGCTCGTCCACCAGGCTTTTGGTTAGGAGCCACCACTGATGGATGTGCCCTGGAACATCTTCTGGCCTGAAATCTAGAACATCTTCTGGCCTGAGACCTTGCTGGATGCTACTCCTATCATTGGGTGTGATTTGGATAATCGCCATCATCTGTCGGTTTTACTTGTAAACTGTTGCTGTTTTAATTTGGTATTGTATTCATTAATCATTTTAACTCTGTATTGTTTACGTTATTTTAACTCTGTTAGCCACCTTGAGCCAGCTTGCCCGGCAAGGCAGGATACAAATAGAAATAATAAATAAAGAAATAAATATTGAAATTTAACATTTGTTGTAGGAATTCTAATGGAAAAGATTGTAGTGTAAAAAATGAAGTGAGACATATGTACTGTTTCTCTCTCTCTCTCTGTCTACTGAAGAACTCTCTTGGATCACCAGGCTGCTTGGTGAGTTCACTCTGGAGCAGTCCATGTGGGAAGCAATCATCTGTTACGTCCATTCCCGCCACCTTCAGTGTCTGGCCTTGGGACTTGTTGATGGTCATAGCAAAATAGACCTTGAAGGGGAAACTGCAGCCTCTGGAACCTAAAGGGGTTTTCTGATGCTATGAGTAGTATAAGTGGTATGAACACTGAATCTCCTTGAGCACTGCCAGTGAGCAATGTGGCCTTGATGATGATCCTGTGCAGGTCTTTCACTTGCAGTCTGGTGCCATTGCAGAGTTTGGGTGGGCTGAAGTTCCACAGCCGCATCGCTGGAGACCCCACTTTGCGGAGAAGCTTGTGGGCTGTTTTTACCTCAGAACATTGAGATCCTCAGCTGAGCAATCAGAGGGAGGTGGGTGCAAGCAGGCAGGTTTTATTTCAGAACTCTGAGCTACACAGTTGACCAATGGGGGGGGCAAAGAGGCAGCAGCCTATCAGGCACATGGAAAACAATTGGGGGAACACATTTTGCCCCTTTTTTATGCCCGTAGGGGTTGTGTTTCTCAGAAATCTCTTTGGAGTGGGAGTTAACGTCATGGTAGGAATGCACTCCCCTTATTTTGGCTTTCTTGGTGCAGGGGTTTGGCCTGGGCACTGAATTATTTTGGGAGGTGCAGGGCATACCCCCCTTTTAAAGAAAAATGCTTCTTATTTATGTTACATTTAAGAAGTAGGACATAACTATGTATTCAAGCCAACATCTGAGCAATCAGATATTAAGCAAGTTCATATGAACCAATTTTCTAGAACCCACATTGTGAGAAGTTAAATAACCTAATACAAGAAATCACTTTTCTACATATTTGGGGTATATTTCCATAGTGGGTGGGAGTGTGGCTAAAGCTATTGGGGAGGCTGGGCCAGCAGCATTACTAAGATGATCCTGCTGAGCTGGCCTCCCTGATGGATTAAAGTACCCTGGCCCTGCTCCTACACCTGTCTGTGTAAGGGGGGGATTGTGTTTAAAGGCATCAGGAAGGCTCCCCAGCAGCAGTGGTAAAGCAGTCCTGCTGAGCATGCCTCCCCAATGGTTTTAACGACTCTGTGCCCCTTCCAACCCTTGACAGACAGTTGTCTGTCAGGTGTAGGAGGGGTAGCATGTCTGAAGGCATTGGGGAGACTGGGCCAGCAAGACTGCTAAGGCAATGCTGCTTGGGCAACCTCCCCAATGGCTTTCAATGCTCTGCCCCTGCACCTGACAATCGCCTGTCAGGTGGAGGAGGGATAGGTGGGAGTGTGTCTGAAGTCATTGGGGAGGCTGGCCCTGCAACACTGCTCAGGTGTTTCTGCTCGGTTGGCCTCCCTGATGGATTAAAGTACCCTGGTCCTGCTCCTACATCTGACAAACACCTGCCTGTCTGGTGATGGGGTGGGAGTGAGTTTAAAGGCATCAGGGAGGCTGGGCCAGCAGCAGCACTAAGGCAATCCTGCTGAGCAATCCTCCCCAATAGCTGTAAGCATCCCAGCCCCTTTCCCGCATCTGACAGGCAGCTGCCTGTCCAGTGTAGGAGAGGGAGGGGTGGGGTATTGCAAGTCATTGTGGAGGCTGGTCTGGCAGGATCGCTAAGGCATTGCTGCTGGGCTGGGCTCCCTGATAGCTTTAAGCACCTTGCACCTGCTGCTGCACCTGACAGACAGCCACCTGTCAGGTATAGGAGGTGGAGGGAGTGTGTTTGAAGCCATCGGGAGGCTGAGCCAGCAGCACTGCTGAATCTCACAGGTGATTGACCATTCCTGATTTCCTCAACTGTCATTAGCTCTCTGCAGTCTCCTGTAACTGTTTTTATTTACCTCAGAACACTGAGCTCTGCAGCTGACTAATCAGACGGTGGGGGGGGGGGTGCAAGGAGGCGGCATCCTGGCAGCCACATAGGAAGCAATGGGGGAGCACATTTTACCCCTTTTGACCCCCTTAGGGGTTGAATTTCTAAAAATCCTTTCTAAGTGAGCATCTATGTCATGGTAGGAGCGCTCTCCCTGAATGATGTGTTTCTAGGTCCAAGGGTTCGCTTGGGTGTTGATTTTACGGTGAGGGGACTTTCTTTTATATATATATATATATAGATGGCGTGAAGAGTGGCATTTTTTGTATAAGAGAACTTTGGGTAGTATCAGTAGAATGACAGGTATGTGGCACTTAGAAGTGAGATATGCTGTGTTTCTATGGGTAAAGACAGACCTAACGTTCTAGTGAGAATATGGACTTCTGCTGAGAATATGGACGCACACTGAACAATGGAAAACCAAAATGGTGTGTGTGTGGGGGGGGGGCGGAGAATAAAACCAAGTTTTGAATATGAATCCCTGACATGTTTCAAGATCCTCCTCAGAGGAGTTTTGAAGTCACACACATACAAATATTCCTCGATAAAAAAGAGAAGTTCCATTTATTTACTTCTGTACTTGCCCTGCATGTACATATATGTAAATGCTGGTCCAGTTCACAGTCTTGCCATTCTTTTGTGTTTCAGGCAAGCTATCCATCTTATATATGTTCATTCTTGACCTTACAAAAGAACCAAAACACAACCCACTCGTGTTGTAAAGGGAATTTCAAAACTGCTTTGAGAATCACAGTAGTTAGACTCGAAGAGTGTTGGGGACAGCACAGATATGAATTATTTCCCGTCACAGCTGGCCTTTCCTCAATGTATTGGAAGTTTGCAAAACCAGGGTTTTTTTAAAAAAAGAATTTGCTTCAGGATGTTTGTATGTGTTGAGGATAGGAAAGGTGCTTTTGAACTATTTTCAATATACCTTTTCTTTCATTTTACATTTGGGGGGAAGGAGATACAAAAAGAATAAAACGAATCAAGTAAACTAAATGAAATTGATCCCAGCTGATAGCAAGAATAATTCAGTATGACATACTTCTCAATTAAAATATATCCAAAATAATATTTAATCATAGCTAACACTTTTTAGGAGCTGCAGTGGCTCAAGTGGTTAAGATGCTGAACTGCAGGCTGTGGAAGGTCAGTAGTTCAGCAGTTCGAGACCCGGGTGCCGCATGACGGAGTGAGCTCCCATCTCTAGTTCCAGCTCCTGCCAACCTAGCAGTTCGAAAGCAAGAAATTGCAAGTAGATAAATAGGGACCACTTCGGTGGGAAGGTAACAGCGTTCCGTGCGCCTTGGCGTTTAGTCATGCCGGCCACATGACCACGGAAACATCTTCGGACAGCGCTGGCTCTTCGGCTTTGAAACGGAGATGAGCACCGCAACCCTAGAGTCGGATTCAACTGGCTTTCGAGCAAGGGAACCTTTACCTTTACCTTTTAAACACTTTTTACTGAACATTTTCTGTAGTCAATATAAGGACACTTTTAAAAAAATCATCCAATGCATTTTTACCATCCTACATGTGCCTAAAATGTGCTAGCTTATTCATTTAAACCGTCTGCCACATTTTTCCTCCGGTGTTTGTCCGAATTAGGAAACAAGCTGTTCTTCCAATATTTTGCCAATAAGATCTAGCTGTCAATAACACGTTACCAATGAATACATGATGTTTCCTTCTCATAGTGCCTTTTATATAACCCAACAAAACTGCCAATGGACTGAGCAGGATCTCATATCCAATTATTTCTTTAATAATTCTTAAAAATGCTTTCATCCTCCTACAGCTCCACCAAATGTGAAAGAAATTGGCATTTCTCAATTCATTTTCTGGCAGTGCTTTGTACAATTGGCTCACATTCCTTTTCTTAATCTAGCAGCTGTGTGATATAATTCTACCAAAAAAAGTACATGTTTCCTCTCTGGGACATATTAAGCATCTAACTTTATTATTAAGCACCTTTAAATAGGACCTAAGTTAGCTACTGTTTGGGGTCCATTGTAAATGGTCCATGTATGAACAACCTACCTGGGTTAGATAAGTGACTCCTCTAGCTAATCATTCATATTGGACTGGAGCTTTTCTGCTGTTGCAAAAGGAAGGAGAGTTTTCCTTGTGATCACCCCAAAAATGGGACCTACATGAACAAAAGCTATGTGGAACAGAAGAAGAAGGGAAATTGGATGAAATTGAGAGAAAAAGCTGGTTGGAACCAACCTTCTAGCCACAAGCAGATTTTCTGGAGAAACTCTTCAAGAACACATGGCAATATCAGGCTATTGTATGTTTCTAGAATTTCACCAAAAGGGAGAACACGAAATGTGTGAATCCTCCCTATGTAGTTTCTTTTTATAGTCATTAATATTCCCATCAACACTTAAAAAAAATTGCTGTTGGTTCTGTAGATTCATTCATAACTGTGTACAAATGTTTTATGTTTTTATACGCAGTATATAAATATACAATCTATGCCATGTGTATGCATATTGGCATGCACACCCAACCATGCAGTTCCTCCAATGGAAAGACTTTTCTATTTGTGGAAGAAGGAGGCAGTAATTTTTGTTGATTTCCCCTTCCCACTGCAAATCTCCCCTGTTTCCCACTGTGCTGTTCCTGGGGGGACTGCTCACCCCCAGGGACAAAATTTGGGGAGGCTCAGTGGACTGCAGCAGGTGGGGAAAATGAGAAACTCATGGGTATGGAAAGCAGGAAAGTCACACTCCATGAAGTCCATAGATGGTTGGATTCTCTCTAATATAGGTATGTTGATAATTTATTGCCTCACATATAATATTAGAGAATGAGTACTTTTTACAGGAAAAAATTGTATGAAGATGACATGAAAATTTTAAAATATCAAGGAGTTGGATTTAACTAGCTCTTTTGTTCTTGGAAAGAGGAGAAAGGGGTTCCTCGCCAAACAGGCTATTCTGGGGACTGGATTGTGGGACCTGCATGAACAAAAGCTTTGTGGGACACAGAGAGTAGTAACGAAGGAAATTAGGCGAGTTTCAGGGGAAAAAAACTGGCTGGATCCATAGGTGTTATTTACAGAAGGGTGAAGTAAAACAAAAACTGGTATTATCAGATCCATTTAGCAAGGATGAGACATTTGAAATCAGTTGCTAATGAAGCAGAAGTTAGAAATTATTATTCTTTCCATGGGGCAGGGGAGTAGGTTGAGTAGGGAAACACATGGCCTTCCCAGGTCCAGTCATAAAAATTTTGGTCTCCCAAGAAGTGACCTTTCCCCCCCTCACACACACCAGGTGAGGGATGTGACATTGTAATACGTTATTTCAAAATTATCTTCTGAGTTCTGAGAGCATCCCAAAATATTTATCTCTCAAGATCCACAGAGGCAAGACCCATGTTTCAGCAACCAATAGAAGCCCATGTGATTGTGAACTGAAAGGAAAAAGCATCCAAGAGTGTTCTTGACACAACACAGTTAATTTCTGGTTTGAAGTTGGTCTGTCTTTCAGTGAGGTCTGGCTGACAGTGCCTTTGGAATATAAATGATTCCAAGGATATAAAGATAGCTGTAGAAATGTTGTGTTGGGCTGTGTCTAGACGCTATGCATCATCAAATTTGCAAAGATCACACAATGGGCCATAGTAATTCTGTGGGGGGGCAGGAGGGGGGGGAAGCAGTCACAGTAGTTTTCCAAACTCAATTACTCCTGAGGGGAAATGTCTCTCTAAATAATTTAGAACTATTGATTTAAATTTCAGGGCAGTATATTTCCTCTGCTTACCAAATTTCAGAAGAATTAAAAAGGAACAAGAAATAGTTTCTTTTCCTTGGGGGCGTCTTAAAGTGGATTTTGTGCATGAATATTTGGTAATATTTTGCCTTGGCAGCTAGAACACCAAGTGACAGGCTGTTAGCATGCCAGTCAGCTGAAGAAGGCTATAATATGACACTTAACAGAGCTTCCTTGTAATAAAATGCCTGCAGTGGAACAAAGCTTTCTCCTTGAATTTGAAGGCCAGGCGATGCTTGCAGGATTTCCTGTATGATGATGAGGGAGACTTCCAGGAGAGTCATCCATGGTACCTGTAGCCTAGCACTTGGGAGGATTGCCAGGTCTCTCAATACCTTAAGACCCAGGCAGAGGAGCTCAGGAAACAGTGCCTGTCAGAAAGGGGGACACTTGTGAAGTGGCTTGGGTCCAGTGGTTCATTTATGGAGCCTGGTGAAAACAGGAACAGAACTAACAGCAAAGGCTCCCATGAATAAACATACGAAGCTACTGTATACTGGCTTTTCCGAACCTGTGGATCCCTATCCCAAGCTGGGTCATGAAGTCTGTGGAAATGAGTCCGTGGCTTTTGCAGTTTTATTTATTTGTGCATGCTGGTGTGTTTTTTTTGGGGGGGGGGGGGTTAAGCAGGTCACCATACCAAGTAAATTGGTATTTGTGGGTCACTATACCAAAAAGATTGGGAACCACTGTAGCCTTACCAGGCTGCTCCAGCAAAAGGCTTGCCACATTTTTAAAATGATGTTGCCAACATTGCTACATCACTTCTGGGTAAAATCTAGCTGTGCCTTAGGGTTTTTCAGAACCACTGGAAGCAGCATGGTTTTACTATACAGTTTCTTGCAATTCCTAAAGCTACCCTTTGTCACTACTAGGTTTTACCTGGAAATGAAGTAGCTGATATTGCATGCACCCCCCATGTCCCCACCCTCCTACTGGTTGCTGGGCTTGGCCTGTAACCCTAAACCACTGTCTTATAGGAAGTTAGAGCATTAATCCACCTAACCCAATGCTACCTATGTTGACTGGCAGCAACTGACCAGAATGTCTGGCAGGTCTTTTCCCCAGTCCTACTACCCAACATCGTTTTAACAAGATTGCCGTTATCTCTGTTCTTGAGCAGGTCTCTGGGGAGAAAGCATACATTTTCTAAATAAATGAAAGCATGTTCCAAATAATAGGGAGCTTCTACACAAAATTGTGTTCCTTCTGAGCACAGCTCCTCCTCTCCCTTCACCATGCAACACTTTCTGACCTTATAACTCACCCTCTTCTTTCCTTCTCTACTCCAATTTCATTCATTTATTAGAAAATGTATATGCTGCCTCTCCAAAGACCTGAACAGAGGTTCACACAGCAAAATAATGATAATATAACAAATATGGTATAAAATAATTAAAATAAGCCATGAAAAACACACCCAGAACATAAAAACACCACAAAACAGTACTTGGGCTAGGAGCAAACTATATTAAAAAAAATTAAAATATTAAACCTCTTTGTTAAAGGCCTGGCGGAAAAAGAAAAGTTTTGGCCTGACACCTGAAAGAGAGTAGAAGAGGCACCAGGCAATCCCAGTGGTGGGGGATTCCATCTCTCCCTTATATATAAAGCCATAGTGAGCTCCAACGTTCCAAATGCGCACCGTTAGTGTTTCGACGGTGGAACTGCTACTTACCGTATGTCCACCAATAGGAGAAGAAGCCCGGTCCCGCCCACACCACCACTGCCACGAAAATTCGCCTGATGAGTCACCCGACGCCATTTTCATTTCAGGACAACGACGACAAGGACGGCGAGGGCCCTGCAAGCTGCCACTTTCTGGATCAGTGAGTTACACCTGCCTTCCCCCCGTCAAAGCCCAGCGATGGGGCTGTAGCCTCCGCTCGCCCTGCTAGCCCCCCCGCGCCCAGTCAACGCCCGGCGACAGAGGCTGTAGCCTCCGCTCGCACTGCTAGCACCTCCCGCACCCAATCGATGCCCGGCGATGGAGGCTGCAGCCTCCACTTGCCCTGCTAGCCCTCCCCCGTGCCCAGTGAACGCCCGGCGACAGAGGCTGTAGCCTCCGCTCGCACTGCTAGCACCTCCCGCACCCAATCGATGCCCGGCGATGGAGGCTGCAGCCTCCACTTGCCCTGCTAGCCCTCCCCCGTGCCCAGTGAACGCCCGGCGACAGAGGCTGTAGCCTCCGCTCGCACTGCTAGCACCTCCCGCACCCAATCGATGCCCGGCGATGGAGGCTGCAGCCTCCACTTGCCCTGCTAGCCCTCCCCCGTGCCCAGTGAACGCCCGGCGACAGAGGCTGTAGCCTCCGCTCGCACTGCTAGCACCTCCCGCACCCAATCGATGCCCGGCGATGGAGGCTGCAGCCTCCACTTGCCCTGCTAGCCCTCCCCCGTGCCCAGTGAACGCCCGGCGACAGAGGCTGTAGCCTCCGCTCACCCTGCTAGGGGCCCCCCACGCCCAGTCGACACCCAGCGATGGAGGCTGTTGCCTCCACTCACCCTGCTAGCGCCCCCTGCACGCCCAGTTGATGCCCGGCGACGGAGACTGCAGCCTCTGCTCGCCCTGCTAGGCCCCCCCCGCGCCCAGTTGACGCGCGGCGATGGAGGTTGTAGCCTCCACTTGCCCTGCTAGCCCCCCCCCGCGCCCAGTCGACGCCCGGCGACGGAGGCTGTAGCCTCCGCTCGCCCTGCTAGCCCCCCCGCACCCAATCGAAGCCCCTGGCAACGGAGGCTGTAGCCTCCGCTCACCCTGCTAGCCCCCCCGCGCCCAGTCGATGCCCGGCGATGGAGGCTGTAGCCTCCGCTCGCCCTGCTAGCGCCCCCTGCACCCAATCGAAGCCCCGTGATGGAGGCTGTAGCCTCCGCTCGCCCTGCTAGCCCCCCAGCATGCCCAGTCGACACCTGGCAACGGAGGCTGTAGCCTCCGCTCACCCTGCTAGCCCCCCCGCGCCCAGTCGATGCCCGGCGATGGAGGCTGTAGCCTCCGCTCGCCCTGCTAGCGCCCCCTGCACCCAATCGAAGCCCCGTGATGGAGGCTGTAGCCTCCGCTCGCCCTGCTAGCCCCCCCCGCGCGCCCAG